>NW_026857859.1:0-25322 GCF_026571515.1 Ruditapes philippinarum | reverse complement strand
TACGTATTTGCCTCACTTTCTTCTAATTCCATGCTGCTTGAGTGAAAAATAGTATTTCTATACTGACGCACCTTTTGAATAGAAAACACAGTTTCAATATTTCTATGCATAAATATTCAGTGCTCTGCAATCAAAATTGTTTTGTTGAAATTTTTTAGGTAATATCCTATATAAAAGATGTAATCATAAGTTATTTTGTATGTCTTATTTTTGCCATTCAATTTGAGAAAAAGATAAATTGTAAAATTTATCTTTTGGGTAAAATATGACAGCATTCAAGATGTTAAAATTTTTTAAGAACTCAATAAATCTTATTGGAACTGCTCAGAAATTAAAAGATATCCGAAACATCCAAAATGCTATTGAACACCAAATACAAAATACCTTTTCCTAGGAAATAACCGATCTCAGGATCGGGAATTTGTTTTAGATTAGAAAGAAAAGAACACAATTTAGATTGAGAATAAGGCTTGTATTTGGACCCATGGGAAATGGGGAAAAGAACATGCATACAAATTGTACATGTTTATAGTAAATATTAACCACAATTCTTGTGAATTGTTACAATAAAATGTTGCATCAAAAAAATATTGGTGATTTTTATACATTTGTTGTGAATCATTAAAGTGTATATTACTTCATTACATTCATAATTAAATTTTTATTTTCAATTTTACTTTAATGCTGAATAAACAGCATTAACATTAGAAAAGTGCTTATAAAAGATAAGTAAATTTTGTTTTAATGATTTACCTTTGACAAAATTAACAAAAGATTGTTTGTTTCTGTGACACTGCATCCAATGTGGCTATGAAAATACTGGTTATTTATCAATACATGTAATAACCCAGTAGAATCAGTTGCACTAGCAGATTGCCTGTCCTCGTACCCTGGAGCATTTATAAAACATTTACAAATGCTCCAAGGGTCTATCGTCCACTGTTGAGCATCAGTGTTTTTCCAGTTAGGTGCAGGTGGTGAGGATGCGTGATGCTTCACAATATAGTCATAGATTGCGCCACATATGTTGTTCGAACATGCACGTTTGCCCTTACGAAAGCAACAGCTGCAATTAACTTGCCCAAGTGAACACCTTGTGTTTTTATCTCTCGTTACTGGCTTATGGTCTGGCATCAGAGTTCCAACTCGACATTTGCCACACGTCACAGTTGATGGTAATGATTTTTTAGACCGAATTTTTTGTAAGATATCCTTATGTTGTTGATAAGCAATATCATTACAAAATGGTGTCAGTCCCTCTTTTAAATATCCAAGTCCTAAACCAGCCTTTACCCACTGTCTGTATTTTTCTTTCTCTAACTGAAGTTGATGTGCCATCCTGATACTCAATATCTAAACAAAAACAATTTTTAAAAAGGTCATATTCAGGCCTTTTACATGCATGTAATACTATTTTGGCATAAGACAAGTACAGAGCCAGGATCTTAATGGAACAATTAATATTGATACTTATGAATGAAAAGCAGATATACTGTCTGTATCTTAAAATGCTTTCACAATGTTCATATCCGCATCGGAAATGAGGCAAATGTCAACTTTTTGATTTTATATATTGTCAAACTGTCCAGAGATAACCAATATTCGAGCAAACTTGAGCAAATATAGTCTTGCAAACATTGCTTGGGATTTAATGTTTTCAGCAGTTATTTCTTCCGATTTGGACTTGACTTAAGTCTGATTTTGTTGGTTATCAACTTATTCATCTGATTAAATTGGACAGTACATACTAGGGGCATATTTAATTGGTGGAAACAACTCAATTTAACCATGATTTGCACGTGAAAGTATATGCATAATAAGCCGTTGGAATGATTATTGATTTTTCTAATATACTTTCGTATGATTTGCCAGGCTACATATTTAAGTAGGTCATTTAACTACATATGGTTTTGAAAAATCGTTGTAAACAAAGATGATTTGCATTGTAATTTGAGAGAGGAGCAAATGGCTTATTTCAAAATGTGTTGGTTATTGTGTAAATGCGTGTCAAGGATGAACTTATGTACAGCATGATCCACGCCACGGGCGAGCAATTTCCGCTACCGTAAGAAAAAGACATCAGCACTGTCAAAGCCATAGTTGATGAAAAAAATAATATATATATATACCGTGGAGGCGATAAGTGACTTATCGAGCTTAAGTTCAGCATAAGGGTTTTCCATTTTAAAATAAAAGTTAAGGAAGGTGTGCGCCCGTTGAATCCCACATTCGTTATATTCCATTCGCCATATTGACCTGGTTCAAAGGTGAAGGCCCAAGACGCCTTGTGGAAATTGTCATAGGGGATGAAATAATGCTTTATTATTTGAGACCGACAATACACTCAGTAACAGACTCACCTAATACCTAAAAAAGAACGATTAACTTGTTAAACATGGTAATATTGAGACGCTTACATAAGCGCGCTTTTGTGGCCCAGTGTCTGAGTGGTTGAGGTTGTGGACTTCAAACGACTTGTCCCTCCACCATTGTGGGTTAGAAATCCGACAGGGACTTTTGATTATTCGATGTGAGGAAGCTATCCAGCTAGCTTATGGAATGTCGGAGGATCCCAGGTGCCCGTTCGTGTCTGGAAAATGCACGGAAGGCCACCTGAGGACTTCCTCGGCCTGGAACGTCACCATATGACCTACACTGTGTCGTTGTGACGTAAAACAGACTAAAAATCAAAATAAAGTGATTTTGTGATATGCATGAATTTAACGCATGACGTCAGTTCAAAATGTTTTACACCAGTGTATTATCTTTGTTTCTTTTTATCATAATTATTTGTTAAATGGCTTTATTACACTCTTGCTCAGCGGTTTATGCAATAAAAGACATTTTTTTTTGCTAAATAAATATAGTCCAATATTACTAAAACTAGAAATGTGTCCATAGGGCACATATGCTACAAACTCCACTGTCAGACTCCTTACATACAACAGAACAGTATAACAGAGAGACAAGATAGATTATTCATGACTTCTCCTACACCTAAGTGGTTTGAGCATAAACCACATCCGGTTTTCCAAATGTTGAATTACAAATATCAATAATATAGTTTAAAGAATGTTTAAAATAAGATAAAAGCGAACAAATCCCCTCATGCACAGCAACAAATGCTGATACATATTCCAGTAAAGTTGCATGACTTTTTGTCAAGTTATTTTTGAGTTATGCAAGGAACAAATTGAAGATTTTTGTTGTTTGTTGAGACATGCATGGTTATAACAAATCGAGAATAAACTTATTTTTTTCCGTTTTGATTAGCACAGGCTTGCTCGTTTAAATTTAATCGATTTTAACGTTTTCACTCAAACAAGTACAAGGGGAAGTTACGATCGTAATTCAATTTATTATGACTTGGTTTACCTTAATAAACTTTCGTCAAGTACACATCAAATAAAGTATCGCTCTCGCACAATTATCAACAAACAGTACGACGGGATATCCTATTTTTTACAATTCATTAATCGAAATAAATATCTTAAAAACATAACTCTTTCAGATTAAATGTTTTAGAATATTATTGAAAAATGATAAAATATTAGAACAATGGGCATACCAGCATGTGTTTCGTATTATATATAAGAACTGTCGATACACATATTTATTATTTATGTAACCGACGGGGATCGAGTTTCTTTGTGCGATCTAAAATATCTATTGTCCTATTGTATTCTTTTACCAAAATACCGTATAATATTTCTTTTCAAATGGTTTGTTTATTTGCTGTGGTTGCATGGAGAATTTGACATTAGTACGCAGTGAATAAAAATCTTAATCTAAAAATCGGCAAAGACTGTTTTAAAAAGTATTGTATAGGCCGCATATGAAAGAATCAAAATTCGCGATAAGTTTAATTGAACATGTAATTTTACTTGTTGTAACATTAATATTTGCTGTTATACAATTTTATCCTCCACATACGTGAGCTTTTTATCTTCATATGACGACCATATATCTGCTTATATTTCTAAAATACAATTACAAAATAAAACAAACAAATAAGATTGCATTTTTTTTAAAATGGGGTACGCTACCGCCATGTTGTCGGGTTATCTAAAATATTTATAATATATATCTAAAATTTTAATAATATCTTCATGTTCAAAGCTTAAACCAGTTTGTAGGCTCCTGCAAGTTAAACGTTATTAGGAGACTTTCTTTTAAAAAACAAACATCAACTCTTTTGTTCGGTAAGGAGTATATTTCACGAGAAAAGATGCATTTGAATACCCATCTGAACGGCGATTTCTAGCAATTTGGACATGCTAATAGTTGTTTGTATCTATCATTTGTACAATGATATTGATATTGAAGTGGCAACACGTACTGATGGCATGTAAAAGCGAAAAAATAATGATTTTATCAATCGATAGGAAACATTTACCAATTTCAGAAACGTTTTCAAACACTATTGGAAACTTTTAATATTGATCATATCATTCTCGTTACAGGTAATAATAATATCAAATTGTTCTATATATAACTTGGGCCCTAAACTTCGATTGATTTAAGTAAACATGTGTCAGCATTTGTGTACATGCTACAAATTATTGTATTACGACCAGATATTGAAATTTACAGGTTAATAAGTAGATATTTTTCAAATCTAACGAATTTAATGCTTCTTTCAATTCTAACGTTCTAAAATATTTCGCATTATTGTAATGATGATTGTAGTAAAATAATTGATATTTGTGAGATATTTGTGTGTTAACAACCTGATTGAACAAGTTTTTTGTATCTTTTATTTAACTTCTATAGAAACTCGGATTTATTTGTAGATAACTTTAAGCATTGAATTCCTTTTGTGTTATATCCAAAGTAAAGTAAAGTAAAATAATTGTAAATGTGTCATACTTCCCCTGCGTGATCTAGAGCTTTTACACTCGCTATTTATAGTTAACCTTCTTGTTGAACGATTCACGTACAAAAATATCAAATTATCATAAAAAAAGCTCTTATTCGTGGAAGATTCCACGAAGTATTACAAATGTACAGAATGTATGTTCACTGAATAAGAACATTTAATCCATTCGTAATCAGGTGCAAATTGTACTGTATACACAAGTTTAAACTACTATATTTCCAAAGTCCGAATTTATTATAGTATAGTGTGATTTTATTGAACTGTCAATTTGGAATACGTTAAAGCACTCATTTAAATATTCGATTCCACTTCGGTTCTGTTCGTATAGATTACGAGGATTTATTTGGAGTAAATGACTTACGTTTTGATAAGTCATACTATCTGCATGTTTATGTTAAATCATGTCCTTAATAGCGCAGTCGGTTGAGTGATTACCTAATATATAAGAGGTCTATGGTTCGATCAATACTTTTGCCATTGTTTTTAGACCCATTCTTTTTATTTTTGAAGAAAATTTTAATGAATAGGGCTTGCAAAATAGTCTAAACGAATATGGAATGACTTAAAACACAGATTTGTCTGTTTTGTATAATTGAATTTTATGGCATTAAAATGACATTTATAAAAATAAATTGATGTTAATTTTAAACTTAAACCATGCTATTTAAAAGTGTATGGTATTTGCCAAAATAATTGCACAACAACTTAAAAAAACAATCATACCTTCAGTAATGTGGGAAATATGAAAAAGAAAAAAACGCAGACAATTGTTGTCTAGATATTGCAACATGTGAAAAATTTAGAAGTTATAAACCGGTAGTTTACCCTACTGCGCTATAACGGTCAGTATAACTATTTCATAGAAACAAATTAATTTAACAAATCTTACTGCGTATAATCTTCCGAGGTTTCCCGATCATTTACCTAAGATTAATATATATTATGTGCATTACCGTGTAATCAGTATGCAATTGACATGGTAATACAATCAAACAATAAAGGTAAAAAATTAAACTTTTCGATCTATGGTTTTGTATTACATGAACTTGCTTGATCTAGATAACTGTTATTTTTAACCAAAGAATAATATTATCCTAAAAATAGTACTTATTCGTTTTGTCTTAAGATATTCATTTATTTTTTCTGCAAATATTTAATACATGAATTTCATATTCTTTATTCGTATTATTTTCATTACACTTAAGCTTATTGCCTTCTATCTTAGAAATAGTAAAAAAACAAGAATAAAGATCAACAAGGCAAAGGCAACGTTCACAGGACGCTTTCCCCCGACACACCCAAGTAGGGCACCCAGAAGGCACTAAACAAAAACCTTGAGTGGACACAGGGGAAAGGAGTGGGACATGTAATGCAAAAAGAAATAATAACTTTATTAGTGGTTTCACGCATTTCATGCAAGATTTGGTACTTTCGAAAAACATATTTTTTTTCTTGTTTTGAATCTTTATATTTCTTTTAAAACAACACAGTGACCTTTACTTTTCAAGACATGTACTATCTTCAACAACAAAAAAAAAAACAAAAAGCGCCATGTAATATGTTATCTTAAATACATAATATATTATATATATTTTAATATAGAACTTGAACGTATCTTGAAAAAATAACATATAACATGTTTAGTTAAGTTATACAGGTGTGACGACTATTGACATAGCTCTTTTGTGTTAAACACTGTATTAGACATGTCAAAGTAATAAAAGAACAAAGATACGTATACAAAACAAGAATATCGAATTTTCAATCATGTGCCAATTGTATTGTTTAAAATTGTACAATCTAAAGTGTTTGCAAAACTCGGATTCATCAAAGAAAAGGTAAACACATATCATATTTTTTCTGTGCGAACTAAGGTTTAGTATTAAACTCGATTGATCAAGCGTGATTGTTGAATTGATCGATTAACGTACAAAAAATATTAGTATCCTAAAATAGTTTTTATTTTGACATTAATTTTCTTGCGATATTAAACAAAACAGATATGTTATGGGCCCATATACTTTGTTAAAACGAAACATAACACCTTTTTTAGATATCAATGTTAATTTGTTTATTTCTTTGAGGAAATACTGACCGAAACGTAGATTTATAGTGTCGAAACGTGTAATTATATCTGTAAATATATAAACAGTCATTACATTCCTATCTTCTTTTTTTTTTTAATTTTCATTATAAAACCTTTGCAGCTTTTTTTCTTATTTTATTTTTACAAACAAGCAATTTCCTTATTTACATGAGCTTACTCCAAACATAAGGGACACACCCTTTTCATTGACCATATTAATTGACTAAGTTTTTTCGCGTAAACACAATGTCTTCTTTGCCTTTCTTTCTTTATCAAGTTTACTTCAAATATCTCGAACGCATTAGAAATTTTTCTCGGTTTGCAACAAATGCGTTTATTTAATAAGTTTGGAAGTAATAGCATTTCAAAAATGCAAGGAGTTGCTGTTAAGCCTGGTTTTCAATAGTATCTTGAAAAATATGTAGACTCCTTCCTGAATAAAAGAGCTAATGTTTCTTCTTGTAAATAATGTTTATCCAACAGGAGACTACACGCTGGTTCCGAGCTTCATACATGAAAAAAGTATTTCAATTCTATATATTTAGGTAACCCGACAATATCATTGCGGATGGCGTGCCCCATAGCCTCCCCTTATTTAAGGACTTCTGTCGTCCTTTTGTTATCATGTGGTATTAAATTCTCTATTATTGTTGGCTTATGGCAGGCGATGGCCGGGTAAAATCATAAAATCTAGTTTATGTATATGTCGCACCAAGAAAACCATTGATTGATTAAGGTAAACGGTATAAATACAAAAGATGTTGATATCTAACGCATTTATTCGAAGGTGTTACATATATTACGCGGATACCTTAACCTGGATATGTATGTGTGCCAGCTGTGTCCCTCCGTTGCTCACAGATAAGCAGAAATAAATAAGGCTAAGGCTGATATCAAAGGTAAACATTTTTTGATTCAAAGGATCATTATCAGTCGGAAGAAATAGATACAAATGGAAACCTAGAATCACTTTCTTTTTTGTTCAAATATATCAAAAGTATTCTACTGAAGTTATATTACAAAGGGAAAGTTTCATGATTGTTCTACTTTAATATTCTGATGGACTACTGGCTCGTTTAAGCGTTTACAGACGGTAGCATATAGAAATATAACAGCCATTTAAACTAATGTGTACTATGTGTAAAGGCTACTATTTCTTGAATTCTTGAATTCGTTAAGCTAAATGCTAGATTTACAGGATTTTTTTTTTGAATTCCTTGTGCACAGACCTCACACGACGGCAAATGGCAGATTTCAGATAGTATCACCTGATAATGTGTGTAATCAATGGAATTTCATAATTATTAGGGATAAAATGTAAACAAAGTAGTAAGAACGAGTGAAGAGCATGTTGAAAAAATATGGGTAGCTGGATTAGATGGATGTTCGAATCCCTAATTTCTCAAAACAAGGACTAATAAGTTTTTTAAAAGATAAATTGTCCTTGCTAGGATCACTTCCCATGAACACAAAATATTTCATTAAAGTGGACATGCACTCCTAGGTCAATATGATAAATGGCCAAACTTCTAAAAGTAAATATGAAACAGAAGTCAAATATCGCATGGCAAAAACAATTAAGCTGTCAAACCGCTCATGACAAACATGATTAAGTAGCAAAAACTCTTATGACAAACATGATAAATCAACAAACCTCTCATGACACACTGATAAAGAAGACAATTTCTCATGGCAAATATCATACAGCAGGCAAACCTCTTATGGCCAACATTAAAAGGTAGATGCACCTCTCATAGTTAAAATGTTACAGAAGTCAAACCTCTCATGGCAAACATGATAAAGTAGACAAACCTCTCAAGGAAAATATAAAAAAGCAGGCAAAACTCAGATGACAAACACGATAAAATAGAAGACCTCTTATGTTAAACAAGATACAGCAGCCAAACATATCATGACAGAAATGATATCGCAGTCAAACATCTCATGGCAAAAATGATAAAGCAGTCATACCTCAAACATGATCAAGTACAAAATCATCTCATGTCAACTATGATTAAGTTGTCAAATCTCTCATTGTAAAGATGATAAAGGAGTCAAACCTCTCATGTTAGACATGATCAAGAAGACACACCTCTCATGTCAACAATGATAAAGCAGTCAAACCTCTCATTGCAAGCATGATTAAGTAGACAATCCTCTCATTACAAATATCACAAAGCAGGCACACCTCTCTAGCAAATATAATAAAGTAGACAAACATCTCATGCCAAGCATGAGTAAGTACATAAACCTCCCATGGCACATATAATAAAGTAGGGAGATCATTCATGGCAAACATGAAAAAGTACTCAAACTTATGCAAACATGATAAAGCATTCAAACCTCTCATTGAAAATATGATTAAGTAGTCAAACCTCTCCTGACTAACATGATAAAGTGGACAAACCACTCATGGCAAATAAAATAAGGCAGGCAAACCCCTGATGACAAATAGGATAAAGTACATAAACATCCATGGGTAAAATATGTTAAAGAAGTGAACGTTTCACTGACATACCTGACAATGTAGTCAAATGTTCACTGGTAAAATGAATATTAAAAGGCAGCCAAAGATCAATTTGCAAATGATAAAGCAGTCAAACTTCTCATGATAAATATTTCCCGTGAAAATGTAACCCTCTGCAGAGTTGTCTTTTGGAGTGCGAAATCTCACTTTGACATCAGTGGTTTAGAAATAATATTTTGAATACCCTTTGAATGAGCAGTGATAGTGTCGCTGTAACTTTTGTTTTCTCAATGTGCTGGAGTTACCTTTATCTTCCCGGTATATAATGTATGAATCTATAAGACTATCAAGTTATTTCTTCTATTCATAAAAAACATCCACTAACTTATATCAATCAATAGTCAATATTATTCTATCAAATAGTGTTATACTATAAGTATTGTGTTTTAATATTTTACAATTATTGACTATCAATCAATTGAATATGATATGATTTTCACCGGTTTAATGCCATATCTAATTATTTGTAGACCACAACCATTCAAACAAAATATCTCGCATGCCTCAGGCAAATCAAGATGTGTATGAGTAGAACCCTCAACCGTAATTTTTTTTAAATGTTTATGTCAAGGAAACCTAAAAGCATTACCTAGGTTAATACAGAAATGATAGTGTAAACTTTCTAACTACATAAGTTTCTACAAATGCATATGTTACGTTTATAATTGAACAATAAATCGGTTAATGTCACACTCTATTACAAGCTAGATAAATTAACCTTTTTTACTTTTTTGTGTTCATCAGATATTCAATATGTTAACTTTCAGTAAGCCTATCATTTTTTATTAAATCTTTACATTTTCTTTATCACAAAATGCGTATATTTCTGATTAAATAAAACATACCTTAAGTTCTTCTTCCCTAGTCTTTAATGTTTATCCTGGGCTTTGTGCGGCCATCTTAACGTGTCTCCAATGTAATGGCTTTTGCAAAGTTTTTTCATACTTTAGGTTAGCATGTAATTGATACCTCGTTACTGATTATTCAAATTGCATTTCAAAACGTTAGCAAAGTACTCTCAAACTACCTTATGACTTTATTGAATAAAAGTTGACCAATCGTTGTGCATTTAGTGAAAAGGGCAATTACTTTACGGCGTTTAATTGTTTGAATATAAATACGATACTTAAATATCGCCGGCATGAAATCAATATAACTTTGAAATATCACAGTGCGGCGACGCCATGAATAAAAATTTACAAAAAGATAATTACTGTATTATGATTAACATAAACATAGCTGACATAAAATGTATATAAAATACATAAAATGATAATGTTATGTCAGTCTGATGAAAGGGAAAGAGGACGCGAGTGTGGACATTTTCGGTATATATTTCACACAAAAAACTGTAAAATGATGAGTGCTTCAAAGGGATTACTCATTTTCAGATATTTAATCTGAACCTGCCTGTAAATAACGAATAAGTGCTGTTTATAATGCAAAATAAATTACTTATTATAAAAGGATACAGCAAATTACGGTATATTCTCAATGCCCAACACATATTGTAATAGGTGAACTTAAACATATAAAACATATAGAATGATATGTTTTATAAGTCTTATATAAAAGGAAAAAAGGGTAAGAAAATGTTCGGTATATATACGAATAAACATATTATGGTATAATATAACATAATATTATGGTATAATATCAATGCCAAACACATACTGTACAAGGATGAATTTAAACATAGCTAACATATAACATATTTCAAATGATTATTTTGTGTCAGTCTGATGAAAGGTAAAAAAGGTGAATTTTTTTTCGTTATTAATAAAAACACTGTATTCACTGCTTTCAAGCGATTGCCAGCTATTATATCTGAACCTGTTGATACATAATAACATTAGCATATCGATTATATTGAAAATAAATTATTGATTGATTACTAATTAACAGCATCCTAAATACTTATACTCAACTGAACAAAAAAAATACAATTTGACTTAAATTTACCCCGTCCTTGCTTTGCCTTGTGCCCTGCCCTACTTGTTTTTGGTGTCCTTGCCTGTGGTCCCGTGTTTCTTAGTTGTGTGGTGGTTGTGATCATTAAACACCGCCCTTTCTTGTTTTTCGTATTTTATTTATGGTCATCAAACATAGTCAATCATTTCATATTTTGAACAATGTGTACACTAAATATTTTATGAATTGTATATTTGTATTGTTCTTCTTTTTGTCATCAAGTTCGTTGAAATTTAATATTAATATATTTGCACCAAATGTTTAACATTGACTTCAACTTCATTTTTTTTTTGCATTAAACAAATACATATTTATAGCAAGTGCAAAATATATAAACACATACAACACAAGTACATTAAGCAGGGATGTTTTTGGAATGATTAAGATGGTTCATCTATTTTTTTCTTATGCTAATTATGTTTTAATCTCTTATATCAAAGATAATTAAAAACAGTTATACAATAAACATTTTCGTTTTTGTCTACATGTATAATAACTAATCCCTATCCGAGTAAAAAACACACCGCTATTTCTTACTTGATCAAAATTACTCACAGTGAACATAAGAGCTGACTTCAAGAAAGTTAATGGAAAGAATGTGTTACAGCTTGAAAAATGTGTTGCAGCTAAGTACAGTTTAAAAACAGGTCGGACCTTTTCTTGTTTGTTTGTTGTTATTTCTGTTGTTTTTTGTTTGTTTTGGTTTTATTTTTTATCTTTTCTTGTATTCAGGTCAAGGAGACAATTAAATGAGTTTAGGGAAGACAGAATACACTATAATAAATTATCGTCACAAGGAAAAATGTTGCCGTCCTGAAAGCATTGATTGGTGAAGATGCAAGGTATAACTGGAAGAGATGTTCTATGGTTATATGACGCATTTATTTGATATAACGCGAACATAAAACTTCGGAACATTATAAATTGTGATTTGTCCTTCTTTGTCTATGCTCACAGCTGAGCAGAAACAACCTAGGGTGAGGTTAAAACCAAATAATCGCAAATTAATGCTTCGTGTGATCATAAACGGAAGACTGATACATGGAGTTACCAGGACTACAAACCCATTGGAATACCGTTTCAAAGTCAACAATAGTGAAAACTTATGGAAATATTGAAAATGGTGACCTGAAGACGAAGGACTACAGGCTTGTTAGAATTTAACTTTTTATAACCATTACAATAATGTATTAATATAATGTCATCTTTTTGTTTGTTTGTTTTTGGGTTTTACGTCACATCGACACAGTATAGATCATATCACGACGTTCCGGCTTTAATGGTACAATGTCATCTTATTGACATATATAAATATAATGACCAGGTTTACATTTAAACAACGTTCAATGTCGATATTTTTAAATTCATTTTGAAACGGTTAATTCCGTATAAAGTGATTTTTCTTTCTTGATTGGTGTATATTTTGTATATTATGAACAGTATCATGTGAATCAGCATCACGTTTTGTGTTTTCATGCTGTAGAATGATAGAGTTATATTTTTTAATCAAGCATTTAAGATTATGAATAATTCGGGTTATGACAAATGGTCAAATAATATCATTTAATGCATTGTACATGTAAAACTTTTGTACATTTTAATAATCAACTAGCTATGTATAATTTCTAACTAAATTCCGTTTCATGTAAAGTTGACATATATCAATCGTTGTATGTATGATATAGGGTGCCATATTACGCCAGGGTATTCTATTTATATACCTCATTTACCGACATTTTAAAAAAAGAAAACATGTATGTGTAAGAGTTCGTATTAAGACGACCGTAGGGAGTCTTATCGAACTCTTACCCATATAACTGCAAATCTGCTCTTACAACTCGATATCAGATAAAAATATAGAAAGTGTCACCTCTTTAATTACGCATAACATTATTTTTCCCCAGCAGACACGTACAAACAAGGATGGGGTCCAATTACTTAATCTGGCATGTAAAACAATGAGTTTTCAACAATACCTAGGATCGTTAATGCAATTCATTCCTGTCATATGAAACAAAATAATGTTTTGCTTACTTTTTCTAGAAAATATAAACAGTCAGCAATTAATAATTTACATTTTTCTTAGAGTTAAAAGGATATCAAAAATTTACTGTGTTCTCATTTGTCTCTGCGAACTCTGAAACTCCGTTTTCAAGATTTGGTGCCCTAATTGGTTGTACAGGTTGTACAGGTCGAATGTATGTTGTAAGAAAAACAGGGACTTGTGAACAATTAAAACGTTTGTTTTTTTTCTTATAAAACAATATATTACCTTTACATTTCTCGCTTTTCAATTGAATGAAGTAAAACAGTAGACAGTTAAACACGATCATCTGTTTTATTTGTTTGAAAAGATTTTCAATTTATCTTAGAAAATCACTGCATCTAAATAAGATTAAATAACTTTCAATGAATTATTTAAGTGCCGCCTGCAAACATATATTTATACTCGAATTAAGCCCAATATAGGATATGACGGTATGAATTAATAAAATAAAAACACTACCATATCCTTAATTACAGGAAACATGTATTATTCTCTGTCTAAGTATTAAAGAAAGTCAAATTGCTGACAAATTCACAAAATCTAGTTATTCAATAAATCTGTCAAATCTACATTGTCAAATATGAAATGTAGTAAATAGAAGTGAAACCTATAATTTCCAACTTTATACAATAAAAACGCATATCTTTATCCCAATATGATAAGACATTTAAATCTTCCTCTGTTTTAAAGTAGACATACATCCCTATGAAAGTGATATATGAGCCATATTCTAAAAGCAACCATGACGAATCAGTAATTATCACACGTTACATTTCAAATGGAATGTGGTGAAATATAAGGAAACATGATAAAGCAGTCAATTATCACATGGGAAACATGATAAAGCACTCAATTATCACATGGGAAATATGATAATGCAGTCTGACATCACGTGAAAAATAGGACATACCTCCAAGGACACTTATAAAGCAGTCAAACATTGCGTGACAAATATGATTAAGTGGACATATCTCCCTGGACACGTATAAAGAAGTCCTACATCACGAGACAAATATGATGAAGTGGACATATCTCCCTGGACACGTATAAAGCAGTCCAACATCTCGTGACAAATATGATGAAGTGGACATACCTCCCTGGACACATATAAAGCAGTCCAACATTGCGTCACAGATATGATAAAGTGGACATATCTCCCTGGACACGTATAAAGCAGTCCAACATCACGTGACAAATATGATAAAGTGGGCATACCTCCCGAGACACATATAAAGCAGTCCAACATCTCGTGACAAATATGATGAAGTGGACATATCTCCCTGGACACGTATCAAGCAGTCCACAATTCGTGACAAATATAATAAAGTGGACATACCTTACTGGACACGTATAAAGCAGTCCACAATTCGTTACAAATGTGATAAAATGGACATACCTCACTGGACACATTTGAAGCAGTCCGACATCTCGTGACAAATATGATAAAGTGGACATTCCTCCCTGGACACATAAAGCAGTCTAAAATCACGTTACAAATATGAAAAAGTGCACTAAACCTCTTGGACTCATATAAAGCAGTCCAACATTTCATGACAAACATGATAAAGTGGACATACCTCCCTGGACACATATAAAAAAAGTTAACCCTTATGTGACAAATTTGACAATATAGTCAAACTTCCAATGGTAAAATAAATATAACAAACAGTCCAACATCAATTTGCAAATACATGTATGATAAAGAAGTTAGAGATTTTGTGACAGATATTTCAAAGGTAAAGAGTTATCAATAGTAAGTCGACACATATTCAAAGATGCATTGAAATACTGTATAACCACTCTAATGTGATCTTTTCTGGAGCTAATACTTTTTTACAACGACGGTTTCTCTAAACTTTCAAAAGTAAAATTTCACAATAAGTTTAACGTCAACTGAGAACCACCTCTCAACAACAAATAAATCGTTGTGTTCCAAAGGGGTTTGCTCCATAGAGTTCGTTCCTCGTCACTTATTATTAAGTAGGATCTCTCGTGGTATAAATAATTAAAAGATTAAATTTCAAAACACTGAGAATAACTTTTGAATGTACAACATTAAGGAATATGTTGCTTTAAGTTTTCTATTTTGAACTATGCTGAAATAGCCTAAGTCTTCCCGGTAAATATTTATAGCAATAATCTATGTATAAATATTTCAAAACACTCATAATAATCTTTGGTTGGTTGTTTTTATAATCTATTTGGGTGAATTGATGTCAATAAGAATATCATGTACATGATGTAAGATGTATCGAATGGTATGATTTAATATGAATGCATTAAGCGCATCTTTATTTATTATAGCATTTTACCAGTTCTTCAGAAAAAGATATGTTCACACTTTTATGAATAAAAGAGTGAATGAAATAATGAGAGAGTGAGTGAGTAAATGAATAAATGAATGAATGAATGAATGAATAAATTAATGAGCTTATAAACAAATTAACTAAGTTAACGATGAATGAATAAATAAATTAATGGCTGACTGGCTGACTGAATAAATAAATAAATAAATAAATGAATGAATGAATGAATGAATAAATAAATGAATGAATGAATGAATGAATGAATGAATGAATGAATGAATGAATGAATGAATGAATAAATGAATAAATGAATGAATAGATAAATAATTAAAATGATAGTTAAATAAATAAATAGATAAATAAATAAATAATAAATGACTGACTGGCTGAATGAATGAATGATTAAATGAATGAATAAATTAATGAATGAGTAAAAAGATAGCTAAATAAATAAATGAATGAATAAATAAATACTCAAACAAATAAAGAAATAAAAAATAAATAAATAAATGGATTTGTAAATAAATTGATTAACTAGCGACTAAATGAATAAATGAATGCATGACTGACTGACTGAATGAATGAATAAATGAATTAATAAATGAATGATTAAATGAATGAATGAATGAATGAATGAATGAATGAATGAATGAATGAATGACTTAATTAATTAATTATGTTTTTTTTTCATTCATACGCACAAATTTTATCCACAAATTATAATTTTGTTCAAGATTTCTTAAAGTAAATAATTTGGTATACGATAAAAAATGTTTAAATAATTTTGAAAATACCAAATAGTGATATTGAATTCATTATCACTTGATCAAAAAAATATTTAAAGCCTAAATACTTTTAATGAACAATTAATTCAAAAGAAACATAAATCAATCTTTGTCTGTATGAAATATGGCGTCACGCCAGGGTCTTCTATTTATACACCTCATTAACCAACAATGGCATATTATTCTAATTATGTAAAAAAAAGAACACATGTAATACGAGTATAATGAGTATCGGTATCTTTTTTATGTTTTTAATTTACTGAAGTTTGTATCGAATTTCTACCAAAACCGTTCAAGTGAACTTGTAGCATTCTTTGTCCGCGTGACTTAGTGTATCGAATTATGCTGGGACGTTTTTTTACAGTTCATTAGCAAATAATTAAAAGCGCTTATTCATAGAAATGTATATATATCGTTGCAGACTTATTGAAAGCGGTTTTAAAAGTCGGCCTCGAACTTTTAAAAATATTTTTTCCCCATTTTATTTTGTTCCATGCCCCAAAAATTTTTTTCAAAGTAAGTGGTTTTCAATAGAGTTTGTGGGAAAGAAAAATAGTGACTTGTTTTGAAAAAAATTTTGTGGCCTGATATATAAAAAGTGTTAAAATAAAACAATATTTCCCACTTATTATCAATTAAATAAAGGGTAAAACCCATTTTGAACCCCTAAAAAAACGATCATTTTTTATATTTTTAAAAAATTTTAAAAACCTTTAAAAAATTTATATTTTAAAAAAAAAAACCCTTTTAATACTAAGGCCAAAAAATTTCTTTTAAGCCCAAATTTTAAAATTTTTCAAAACTGGTCCAGGGGCGCAACGGGAAACAAGCATTAGAATTATTTCGATAAAATGGATGAAGAATATTTATGCGTTTATATAAAATTAAGATTCCACTAAAGACCCAATAGATAAGTTTACAACTCTTGACAGGATTTTTGGGAACATTTCAATATTATTCATTTAAAGAAAACCATTTCGTTTTATGTTCCCTGCTCTAATTAACAAAGAACTGTTTTAATCCCTTAACAACTGCGAGATAAATAAATCTAAAACCTTATCAAATACATTCCCTTATCAAGTAGTAAAATATAGTGAAAACCTTTGCAATTCGAATATACTATAAAAAAGCACGATAATTATCCGAATGGCGTAAGACAGTAAAACCTTCTTTTGGCCAAAAACTTTAAAAGTAGGACATCACCTTGGAAAGTTGATAAAGGAGCCAACATTTTAAAGTAGAAACATCACTTGGAAAAGTGAATAACGACACCAACATTTAAAGTAGACATAGATCACTTGGAAAGTGATAAAGGAGCCAACAATTAAAGTAGACATAGATCACTTGAAAAGTGATAAATGAGCAAAATTTAAAATAGACATAGATCACTTGGAAAGTGATAAATGAGCCAAAATTTAAAGTAGACATAGATCACTTGGAAAGTGATAAATGAGCCAACAATTAAAGTAGACATAGATCACTTGGAAAGTGATAAAGGAGCCAACATTCAAAGTAGACACAGATCACTTGGAAAGTGATAAATGAGCCAAAATTTAAAATAGACATAGATCACTTGGAAAGTGATAAATGAGCCAAAATTTAAAGTAGACACAGATCACTTGGAAAGTGATAAAGGAGCCAACAATTATTAAAGTAGACATAGATCACTTGAAAGTGATAAAGGAGCCAACATTTAAAGTAGACACAGATCACTTGGAAAGTGATAAAGGAGTCAAAATTTAAAGTAGACACAGATCACTTGGAAAGTGATAAATGAGCCAAAATTTAAAATAGACATAGATCACTTTCCAAGTGATAAATGAGCCAAAATTTAAAATAGACATAGATCACTTGGAAAGTGATAAAGGAGCCAAAATTTAAAATAGACATAGATCACTTGGAAAGTGATAAAGGAGCCAAAATTTAAAATAGACATAGATCACTTGGAAAGTGATAAATGAGCCAAAATTTAAAATAGACATAGGTCACTTGGAAACTGATAAATGAGCCAAAATTTAAAATAGACATAGATCACTTGGAAAGTGATAAATGAGCCAAAATTTAAAATAGACATAGATCACTTGGAAAGTGATAAAGGAGCCAACATTTAAAGTATAGACACAGATCACTTGGAAAGTGATTAAATGAGCCAACTTCTGCTGAAGCAAACATCATGTCACAGCAAATACAATTAAGCAGCTACAATTCACATTGCAAAATACATCAAATATTAACATGAAGAAAGCATCTCAAAGCAAATATAATAAAGTAGTCAATGAGCACATGGCAAATATGATAAAGCAGTCAATAAGCACATGGAGAATATATAAAGTAGTTCAATAAGCACATGGTATATACGATAAAGCAGCCAATAAGCACATGGCAAAAAACGATTAATAGTAGTCAATTAGCACATTGGCAAATATGATAAATGCAGTCAATAAGCACATCGACAAATATGATAAAGTAGTCAATTAGCATATGGCCAAATACGATAAAGAGCAGTCAATTAGCACATGGCAAATACGATAAAACAGTCAATTCGCACATGCAGAAACGACAAAGCAGTCAATTAGCACATGGTAAATATAATAAAGCAACGCCAATTAGCACATGATAAATACAATTAAAGCATGCCAAATAGCACATGTCAAATATGATAAAGCAGCCAATTTAGCACATAGCAATACGATTAAAGCAGTCAATTAGCACATGTCAAATATGATTAAAGCAGCCAATTTAGAAAATGGCAAATATGATAAAGCAGTCAATTAGCACATGACAAATATGATAAAAGCAGTCCATTAGCACATTTGCCAAATATGATAATGCAGTCAATTAGCACATGGCAAATACAATAAAGCAGTCAATAAGCACATAACAAATATGATATAAAGTAATCAAATTAGCATATGGCAAATACGATAAAGCAGTCAATTAGCACATGCCAATACGATAAAGCAGTCAATAAGCACATGGCAAATACGATAAAACAGTCAATTCGCACATGGCAGAAACGACAAAGCAGTCAATTAGCACATGGAAAATATAAGAAAGCAGCCAATTAGCACATGATAAATACAATAAAGCAGCCAAATAGCACATGTCAAATATGATAAAGCAGCCAATTAGCACATAGAAATACGATAAAGCAGTCAATTAGTACATTGTAAAATATTTAGATAAAGCAGTCAATTAAGCACAAGACAAATATGATAAGCAGTCAATAAGCACATGGCCAAATATGATAATGCAGTCAATTTACCACATGGTAAATACAATAAAGCAGTCAATAAGCACATAAAAAAATATGATAAAGCAATCAATTAGCATATGGCAAAATACGAATAAAATGCAGTCAATTAGCACATTGGCAAATATGATGAAGCAGCAAAACATAACAAATATATGATATAAGATAAAAGCAATCAATTAGCTATGGCAAATACGAATTAAGCAGTCAATTAGCCACATGCAATACGATATAACTATGCAGTCAATTAGCCAGGCACAAAATATGATAAAGCAGTTAATTAGCACATTGCAAAATACGATAAAGCAGTTAATTAGCACATGGCAAATATGATAAAGCAGTCAATTAGCGCATGGCAAAATATGAATCTCAAAGCAAGCCAATAGCATATGACAAATACGAAAAGCCGCTCTCTCAATTAGCACATGGCAAATATGAACTTTAAAGCAGTTAATTAGCACATTGCAAATACGATAAAAGCAGTTAATTAGCACATGGCAAATATGATAAAAAGCAGTCAATTAGCGCCATTTGGCAAATATAGATAAAGCAAGCCAATAGCATATGAACAAAATACGAAACAACGCTGTCAATTAGCAGATGGCAACTTACGATTAAAGCAGTCAATTAGCACATAAACAAAATACCATAAAGCAGTCAATTAGCACATGGCAGATACGATAAAAAAGTCAATTAGCACATGGTGTAAATATAATAAAGCAGCCAATTAGCACATTGATAAATACGATAAAGCAGCCTAATTTGTTACATGGCAAATACAATAAAGCAGAAAAACATCGCCTTGCCAATATGGTAAAGTGGACATACCTCCCTAGGCACATATAACAAGGAGTAAACCCTTACATGACATACCTTCATAACAGTGAGAATTAATTTGCCCCAAAAACATGTATGAATAAAAAAGGTCAGTTACCCCCAAAAATTTTATGGCAGATATTTCACAGACTGTAATGTTAGAAACATTTTCAAATGATCCAATTAAAATACTGGTATAAACCACTGCAGTATGGCCTATATATATATATTCTGTGGAAGCAACCACTTTCTTTATCTAAACCGGTCTCGAAAGTTAAAAATTTCACACAATAAGTTTTTAACGTCAATAGAGCAAACACTTCTCCAACCCAAAAAATTAAATTTGTTGTCTTCCCAAAAGGGTTTTTCGCTCCGAAGAGGTTGTTTCTCTCGTCAATTAAAATAAAAAAGGGAGATCTCTCCTAGGTAGTAACCCTATTAAAAGAGGGTAACATTTTGAAAACACTGAGAGTAACTTTTGAATCTGATACAACATAAATTTGAAGCCTGTAGCTTTTGCATTTCCCTTTCTATTGTGAAATACGTTGTAGTCGCCTTAAAAGAATTTCCCGGTAAATATTGAAAAAGCAAATAATCTATGTATAAATATTTAATAATACTCAGAATAATTTTTGGTTGGTTATTTCAAAGCCCAATTTAAAAATCTTATTTTTGTAAATTTTTTAAAAAAGTCTTTTTTTATATTTATATATAAATATAATGGGAAAAAATACATTTGGTTTTGATTTTATGGTACGGGGGATTTTTTAGGGGGAAAATTTAATGGTTTATCCGTTGAGCGAGAAAGTGTATCTTGGTGAGCTTTAGCGAGCCGAAATTCACTTTTCTGTAGCACGAACCCCGGATTAAACCTTCTCCATTCCCGACATCAAAACCATTGTATTTGATTTATCCTGCTTGTAAATCATGTTTTTTAGAATAATAAATGGTTTCATTCTTTTTTCCCCATTCTAAACATGTAGGTTTTGTTTTGCTTCCTTAACATGTGACAATCATCAAATTTACGATAGACTGGAGAATAGATAAGTTTAAATCGGGCAAGGCTTTATCCCAGCTGATGATATAGGCACAGTAGCAGGATTAAAATCTCTAATAACTGCCATTTTTAATACACCCCCCAAAAAACATAACTGATTTCTATCTATTAAAAAGTGTTATTACCACTACCCTATCGCGTTAACACTGTACTAATTATAGCTTTATATATTTTTATAATACACATTTACAATTCATTGGACTAGTTCGTCTTTTTAACATGACCATGATATTTAAAAATTGCTAAAATCAAAAAGTTAACCCTTTTTTCTAACCCATCAACAAGCCAATTATTGCCAAAAAATAAGTAGGAATACCAAGACCACGTTGTAGTAGAAACGCGTGAAAGGATTTTCCTTTTAATTATCTCATTCATCGGTTGATGTCTCAACTCTATACACGACCAAATAAGTTATCCAACTTTATTTGTATTTCTCTTTTCTTTCGTTGTTTTATAAAAATTTATAATTATAGAAGTTTTTCAAGATTTTTCCGTAAATCACAAAATTTGCGCTCTCAATAGTTATCATTAAAATGAAATGGACTAAAACATACCTTTAGTTTCTTACAACTTTTAAAGATAATTATCCTGGGCTTTCTTCGGCCCATCTTGATACGTCTCCAATTTCTAATGGCTTATGAAAAAGTTTTCATACTGAGACTTACATGTAATTGATACCCCTTGTAGAACAATAGCAATTGAAACTTCTAAACCACCATGTGTCTTTTGTTGTAATTATAAAAAAAACTTCCAATCGTTAGCAAGTAGGACAATATACTTTAAAAACGCGTTTATTTATTTAAAAAATAATAATAGAAATCAATTTTGGCTTCTGACCTTCCCAAAACCTCAAAGAAATCGTTAAAAATTGAAACCAATTATTTTTTTTTAAAATATAAAAGTTATGGACGTTATGAATGAACAGTAACAGGAAAAAAATTTACAATTTGTTTACGGGGGCGAACAATTATCTAGGATATCATATATGCAACTAGAAAATAGTAGTTTGTTTTTCTGAGTGTCCTGCTATGAAAGAGAAAGATATGGTGTCAAAATATTGGGTATATTTTAAACAGCAATGTCTAAGTTTAAGTGTTGATTTTTTTAATTTTTAACCCTATTCCACAGTTGAATCCCGGCATGACCTTTTAGATAAAGATATTCTGTTAATTCAACATCACTGCATTTTCACAGTAGTTAATCAGAAATGATCTCTTTTCCACATATTACTTCAAAGCTTACATATGTAATTTAAAAAACATCCCTAACTTCATAGCAATTCACAGTATTTGATCAGATGTTAATTCTCTTTCCAAACATATATAATAAACCTTGACTCCCTAATTAAAAACAGTCCAAACTTCAATAAGCAATTCACAGTATTTGATCAGATGATCTTCTTTTCCCAAACACATATAATTTTAACTTACTAATATCGTAATTATAAAAAAACGCAATTTCACTTGAACTTATTTATGATCTACCTAGGAGAATTTCCTGTGTATAATGTTGCTTGTAAAAGAAGGACCTTTAAAAAAATCAAGTAGGAAATTGACTTTTTTTAAAAACCAAATTTATTGGCAATACATATTTTTGTATCGTTTTTTTTTTTTTTTTTTTTTTTTTCTTTTTTTTCTTCTCCATCAAATAATACCTTATATTATCAAATTTGATTGCCGCTTTATTATTTAAAAATAAGCAAAGATTTTATTCGTATGTTAGATCCGTACAGCGTTCCATTTTTTTCTTTTCTAAATGTTATGGATGTTAACATTGTTTTATTTCAGATGTTAATTATGAAGAATATTTTCGATTTAAGCAGCACCCCTACATTTTAATATTTCTAAGACGAACACCATTTTCCCTTTTGGGAACACAAAAGGGCTGAAAGTGCCATGTTTGAATCATTGTTTTGACACCAATGTGACGTATTAAAATAAAAATGTTGGGCGCATAAAATACCCGGCAGGCAAATCAAGTATGGCCTCCACCTATTTTGTTCGGTATCATGTTAAGAAATCGAAAATTAAGCCATTGCCAGTGAATTTTTTTCGCAAAATAAAATCACCCCTTTTCGTTCGTATTACTCCCTCGAGGGCCTAGCGGTAATAATCACTTTTGGGCGCTATATATTATTCCTTTTACTTGCTCCGCTGATAAATAAATTGTTTGTTTGGCTTGATTTGGCGGACGTTCAGCTTTAACTGTGAGAAAGAAGACTTCAGGTGCCCTCTCCGTGCTCTTAAATTTCAGGCACAACGGCACTTGAGGTAAAACCACCACGTTCTCCGTAAGCTGTTAAATTTCCTCATATGAAAGAATCCAAAAAGCCCTTCGGGATTCGAATCCACAGCGGTGAGGGCAAGTGGTTTAAAGTAAAGGGGCCCCTTTTAACCCACTCGGCCAGCGAAAACGCCCCCCCCCCCCTCCCCGAAAAATAATAAGGATCCTTATCCAAATTGAATACATTGGATTTGCTTACAAATCTTTCTTTGAAATATATTTAAAAACTTATTTTCTCGTGTGATTTTTTTCCCCCTAAATTTATTTACAAACCCCAAATTTTGCATTGTGCTTCATATTTTAATTTATTGTATTGTATACCAGAACCACTGTCTAGAATGACGGCAAAACATGCTGTTTTCTGTAGAAAAAAAAACAACAAAACTTTTCTTAGACACTTCACACAATTTTCCTATCCCCATAGGGCAACTCTTTTTTTTACAATTGATATTCAATTTGAGCATAAAAAGGGAATACTACACGTCATTACGGACATCAAAAAATCAGCGCAAAAACATTTGCGCCCCAAAATTATTATCTCTCAATCAACATTTTTAATCAATTTTGTTTTTATATTGCAATTAAAGGAAGGTACTATATTTTTTTTCTGTGCATTATGTATAATTTAATGCACCTTAATCTCCCCTTTGGTTTCTAATCCGAAACATCTCTCTCCTGGTTTATTAATTGCCCGCATTTTTCTCGGAACCGTGCATTTTTTTCCCATCAAGTCAACTCAAAATTTTTGATTTATTAAATTGCCGAAACAGGAAATATGAGTTGGATAAAACATTTTAAATGATTCATTAATGTAACTCAGTTTTTATTAAAAAATTTATCAACCGTATTAAAATTTTAAAATAACCCTCAAATATTAAAAATTTAAATTTTTTTAAATTATAAAGGTTCATGTTTAAGTAAATTTTATTTCCGGGATTAATTTTTTTTAAAAATTTTTATTTTTTTTTGTTTGGGCCATTAGGTTCGTATTTTGTTTGGATGTTTTTACTTTAATTTTTTGTGGGTGCTTGAAACTTCGGATGTTTCAAAAATTTTTTCTTTTGATTATGTCTTTTCTAAAAAAAAGGGACAGACCAATTTACGGGGCCTATATTTTTATATTGTTTATACTTTGGGTTTAAACACTGATTTTAAAACTGACAAAAACCCTTTTTTGAAATCTTTTTCTATTCCAATATTTTTATAAACACAATCCCCTGAAATTTGTTTGTAATATTTAAAACAGAAACCTCCCTTTTTTCCCAATAAAATTTGTCATTCTGTTTTTGGTCAAAAAAAATGCCCCTTTTCA
>NW_026857858.1:0-118549 GCF_026571515.1 Ruditapes philippinarum | reverse complement strand
TTTTCCCTATAAGGCACATTCATGCCTTAGAATCATATAAATATTTACTTGTTTTTAGAAAAGGTCAAACATGTGTATTATAACGTTAAGATGATGCTTTCTGAGTATGTCCAGATGCTTTTACCTGAAAAAGTAGTGCTCTGTTTTTTTTTTACCATAAAAGTATCAAATGTAAACAAAGTAGAATTTTGACTTCCGTACAAACTAATAAATTACTATAACTGTAATAATTGCAAAAATGCAAAGAGCAAAAAAAAAAAATGGTTTAGATTAATTGGCAAATGATTAACATTCTGGAAACTATAGTACACTAAATATAAACAGCAGAAATGTAAATTAAAACATTTCTAAGGCATATTGGGCCTTTAACTACTTTCCATGGCAAGCAAAAAGATTCCGGAAGATTTACTCAGCATTTTTTAAGTCAAATTGCTGTATTTCTAGTTTTTGTATACATTTTTAAATTATTATAAATGACTTATTCAACACGTGTTTTTTTTATATTTTCTTCTAGATAATTCACTTCCAAACGTCAATCATCGATTACGGAGGGCGGCTGATCGAACGTTCGTGAATTAATGATTTTGGTAGACTATAGTCTGTACTCAATTGTATGTAACCTTTATAGTACTTTTTTAGAAATTGTAATAATGTTGAATTTCTACTTAAATTCTGTATTTTTATATTAAGAAAACATTTTAACTATTCCGTATTATTAGTCTTAGTATTTATTGTTAAAACGATTTTTTTTGTGTCCACTTGACCAACCTTTGACCAAGCTTTGAACTAGAATTTTAGGGACAAGTGTTGTAATGATTTAAGATTGCGAAAAAAAAAAAAAAAAAAAAAGAGACGGCGGACTTCTTCCTCGCAACACAAACAAACTGTTTCCTTATAAAACTGCGAAGATCCCAAAAAGAAACGAAAGTCAAGTCGCAAAAGTTTGAAAGGTTTCTTATTTTACAGTTGGCGAGCACAACTACCGGTACAGAAGTTGAGCGTGATGCGGCAGCCCTTGACCTTATACAGAAAATGTATACTTTCCTAGGAAATGGAGTAAGAATGATTGACTTTCTTAAGGATACATTGATTTAAGTTTGTCTGTTGGTCATACAAAGGCGTTTATAACTTCTCAATATTTCTATATTATAGCACCTCTGTCCATATTTTTTTTTTCGTTTGATGCTCACCAATCTTTTAAATCGAGCAAATATGATGTATACCACTGAAACACGTGCTTTGCATCAAAGCAACGTGTCTCCAGACTGATTCATGCTTGTTTCATGAACATTTTGAAAATGTATACGTTATAAAGAGTAAAATATTTTAAAGTGGCCAAAGAAGTTAATTTACACATTGCAAAGTGGTACATGTACTTACAATCCAATTAAATTACCAAATTAATGCCATATAAGTATGCATTAAATAAATAAATAAATAAATAAATAAATAAATAAATAAAAATATAAAAATATAAAAAAATAAATAGATGAATGGCGACAAATACAAATACTTGTTTATACTGCAAATCAGTAATTCATTTCGAGTAAAATGTAAATTTTATTTGAATTGTAAATATTTTTAATTTTCATAAAATATTAGTACATGTACATTTTTTCTTGAGGTTGTTTATATAGAGTTTTGGTCATCTCCAGCTTTAAACACGTGCATTCGCTGTGTCTGTAATTTGTCTAATATTAGAAGAATGTTTCTGGAAATTAGCTCGTATTGAGCGTTTCTACAAACCTAATCCATCAAGGTTTTGTTTAAAAAAATTAATGCAATTTGGCGTCAGAAATAAGA
Source organism: Ruditapes philippinarum (assembly GCF_026571515.1). NCBI lineage: Eukaryota > Metazoa > Mollusca > Bivalvia > Venerida > Veneridae > Ruditapes > Ruditapes philippinarum. The sequence goes on along the minus strand of NW_026857858.1, from coordinate 116,746 downwards.
AGTTTGATTATCTCTTTGTGTTATTAACATTTCGTTCGACGTAAAATACAGCGTTACGTATATACTCTACGTTACGTATTTCTTACATATATGACGTGATAGTACAAACCAAAGTGTGTGTTTGGTTTATATACTATTTTTCATCATTGCATTAATCGCCATTGTAAACTACGGAAGACAACTGTGAACATTTCAACTTCATGAATCCACTATTTCAATTTCATGAATTCACGATTTTCAGTTTCATGAATTCACGATTATAACTTCACGTGATGAATTCATTAAGTTGAAATCGTGAATCAACGAAATTGAAGTCATGAATTTGCGAAGATAAACCCGAGAATTCAAAAAGTTGAAATGTCTCCCCCGGTTTCCGTGGTATTTTTAAAACCTTTTGAAATTTATTCTTTTGGTACTTTGGTTCCCCTTTTTCAAAAATAGTTTTTTTTTTTAAACCGTAGATTCTTTTTGCGGAAACCGGGGTTTTTACAGACTCCCAGGGTTTTGGAAATTTATCGACGTGGGGGCTAACTGGCTTTCTATGTCCCTTCGGTAGAGTTTAAAAATTTTCCCTTAAAATTTCTTTGAAATTGCATGCATAAAATTTTGGGCGTTAAAAATCAAAATTTGGTTATATAAAACAAAAATTTCTTTGGGTCTATTTGTCTGGGACGCCCTTTGGCGAGTTTTTAAAGGCCATTAAACATCAAATAAAACATCCCCTTCCCACGGTTTTTGGTTTCCCAAACCCCCAAAGGGGACTTTGATTTTTTCATGTGGAAAGCACCCGGGCCAGTTTTATGGAACGTTTGGGGGTTTTCTATTTCGGGTCCCCTTTCGTACCTGAAATCATGAAACGCGGGGTAATTTAAGGTTTTTCTCCACAAATTAAAAACGGGAAAGTTCCCCCATAGGGGCCCCCCAATGTGCTGTTGCGCCCTTAAATGTAAAAAAAGAGATACTTTGAATACGCTGTCAGGAGTGAAAGAAGAACAATGTTGCTGACATACCAAGATTTATTACGATCATTGCAAGATAAAAATAATAATTGCAAATTTAATTATTGGAAACTGTTTGTTTGATTGTTTTGTTTTTTGTTTTTTTTTAAGACAGCAGAAGAGTCGGCATTTACACAGAATGCGGACACAACATTATTTTCACGTGGAGTAATTGACGGAGAGATCCTCCTCGGCGAGTTTGAAAAATGGATAAAAATACAAAAAATCAGCAATCGGGACACATTTATGAATAAGGATCACTACATGCTTCTCACAGCGTATGTGTTGTTGTTTTCTTGTTTTTGTTTTGTTTTTTCTTGAAATCTTTTTCTATTTTTTTTACCAAAACTTAACAATATGTTGACCTTGTTGCAATTCACTGACCTTTTAATTGCATGTCACACCCACTACTTAGGTTTTGAGAACAGGACTGACGTGCTATATGAAAAAGGCGGTCTATAACAGGTTAAAAAAAGAAGTTTAGTGGTTTTTACTTAATTAAATGTCGGCTCATGCATGACACAATGATCAAATGCACACCGCCATCATCAAAACTGATCGTAAAATGACCATAGCATTGTTAATGTTGCTTAAGATATATGTTCATCATAACTTCACCTTTTGATAGGTTGTGAAAAAAACAACACAACTGATGCAGTTGAAACAAAATTATTATAATCATCATCATCATCATCATCATCATCAACAACAACAACACAACAACAACAACGACAACAAAAACAACAACAACAACATCATCATCATCATCATCATTATTATCAACAACATATTCATCATCATCATCATCATCATCATCATCATCATCATCATCATCATCATCATCATCATCATCATCATCATCATCATCATCAACAACAACAACAACAACAACAACATATTCATCATCGTCGTGATCGTATTTTATGGCCGCTATTATTATTTTTATCATTATGACTTTGTATTTATCATTTATTGCAGACGAGAAATTGCTCTGACCGGAAACGCCGGTGCTGCAGGTGAGATCTTCAAATGCTAAAAAAATAAATCCCTATTTGTAATAATTTCGTTAATATGATATTGTTGGGATGCCGGTGCAACTTATAGTATGAGGATATTATATTCACATTGTTGAGTACAAAACTGAATTCCATGGGATGAGTACACAGCTGTTAAACCTATATTGGACGAGGCGCAAATCGAGTCCGATAAGGTTTTGCAGCTGCGTATGGGTCCAGTATAATACGTATTGTTCTTTACAATGTATAATGATCACTATATTTGACACCACCATTTATTTGACATTTTGACAGAATTTTTTTTACTTTATGTACAATAAGGATTTGATATAAATTTTTGTACTCTGAAAATAAAAGCAAATCTTGATGAATTGATATGTATTTGATATAGTTATTTTGGACTCTGAAAATGAAAACAAGGCTTTATATGGTACAATATGCATTGAATATGGATTAGTTGGACTCTGGAACTAGAAACGAGGCTAAAATGATATGATTAGATACAATAAAGATTTATTTTGGAACATCACGTGGTTCGAATGCGGGAGTTTATTGATCAATTTTTTTTAAGGTGTGGAATAACATGACTTGTAATCTCCGTGTTGTACAGGCTTAAGTATTTCATTTGAACCTTAAAATCTAATTTGTTATTAAAGTTAGTATTTACAAACTGAACTATTTAATTTCTATTTCATACATAAATGTTATGTCAGAATGAAAAGCAAATTCCACTTACAAATCATTATAACTATTGTTTATATTCTAGGTTATGCATATACTGGAGAAATATGCACTGATAAGTCTGTATCAATCGTAGAAGACAAGATTAATTTTATATCCGTGGTAACAGCGGCACATGAACTCGGCCACAGGTAATTCTGAGTTTGTAGTTATATAATTACAAAATGTATGTGGTAATAGCGTTGCATAAGCTGGGTCATAGGTAGTTCTGTGTTTATATAATTATGTGGTAGCAGCGGCACATGAACTCGATCACAGGTAGTTCTGTTTTTATATCATTATGTGTAACAGCGGCCGATGAATTCGACCACAGGGAATACTGAGTATATAACATTATGTGGTAACAATGGCACATGAACTCGGCTTCAGGTAATTCTAAGTTTTGGTTTTATATGATTATGTGGTAACAGCTGCACATGAACTTGGTCACAGGTAATTCCGAGTTTATAATTATGTGGTACACGTGGTAAAAGCTGCACATGAGCTTAATCACAGGTAATACTAATTTTATTATTGTGGTAACAAGAACGTACTACTCGCACAAATAGGACATAACGCCCCATTAAAGCAACAAGGTACCAAGCGACATTTTGGCCAAAAATGACTTTTTAACATTTTTCATTATGTTTTAATGTTATCTTTAATCTGTAGAAATATCTAGGTAGTATCATGTTTATTTACAGACATATAAGGTTATGTAAAAAGGTACAATGTCAATATTTTCCCATTTAGTAATGCAAAAAGGTACCATATGTATACCAGTTTGAGCAAAAAGGTACCAAGTGTCACATAGTACCTTTTTGCATTGAATGACTATATAAGTTTTGAGCACTTATTTTGATGCAAATAGGAACCATGTGTCACGTGGTCCCTTTCTGCACACAAAGAATTGACGACCCTTAAGATTATTTTATATATTAAATTGTTTGCTTGGTACCTTTTAGCCTTTAATTTAATATACACAATCTAGATGTTGATAAGGACATTAAATATAACTTTATATCCCAGAGTATTGTTTATGTTTTAAATTGAGGAATGATAACAGTGTGAAGATAATGATAGTGTATAAATGACTTCTTCACAAAAACGTGGACATAAAAAGAAAAGTAATTGACTATACTCTTGCCAACAAGATACATGGGTTATATGGAAGGTTAAATATGACATGGAAGCGTACATCTGCAAATAAACTAGATTATGATGCAGTTAAATTGGTGAAACAGCATAAAGAGTAATTTCCTAAAATGAAATCTCATTATACAAGAAAAAAACTGAAAGAAACAATACCTATCTCATGACTATGACTTAAACATTAAAAAGATGTGGAAACTGTAAACTATAGAATGTGAAAAGAAGGAAATAAAACCTGTTAAGCAACATACGTATAGGAAGGCAGTTGGCAATATATTGAACATCAAAAACAGAAAGAAAATTCACAAGAAGAAAAGGTTAAAAATAAAGTTGGAGCAAAAGGTGACACATGCGTTTATGTTGCATGTTTTGATCTAAGGGCCGTTGTAACAATCTCATTAGTGAGTGAGCTTTACTATTCAAGAAAACTCTGTTGCTACACAACTTGACAGTATATTCCTTATGAGACAAAAATGTTGTATGTCATGTATGGGATAAAACCAACTGCAAAGAGAGGCATGTGGAAGAGCTTCCTGCTTGATAAAAACCCTTTTTACTTGCCAGAGTGGTAATGTTAAAGTCATATATTTTTCAGATTAATACGGAGGACAAAACAGAAATAGATTCGTAGCTACGTCTCTTCTTTTATATTATCACAAGTTCCAAGTTTAAGATTGATCATCACAAATTTCTTGCATCGGGTCTTGTATCGGGTCACTCACAGATGGAGTGACAACTTGACTCTTGAAGGGGCAAAGAAAATAATTCCTGTATAATTATGTATCATTCAGTTGTGTTCTCTTATATCACTGGCCAGAAAATCACAGTCATACACTGCTATGCGAATGAAATATAACCATGTTTTTGATTTCAAATACTTCATTTAGAATCAGTGTCTGGGACTCAAAACATCCATTGACGGACAAAGGGTAAACTGGCTACAGGTGAAATGTATACAGGTACCAAAGGAAAGCCCAAAGTCAGTAATTGTAAATTACAGCTTCAATGCTGAAGATTTTATGGAAATAGAAGTTCAGAATACAGAATCTAGACAGAAAGAAAGTTTCACTGGACAAATGGTGAACAAGATATGAAGTTATGATACAAAACCGCAAGTTTTTATTCAAAAGAAAAATGACTTCGTTACTTTGTGTGCAAAGAAAATTATCCCATACAGGACAGAAAAGGGTTATGTCACGATGGAATCTGATGAGAATAATTCTCATTTTGACTAACAATGTAAGAGATTTTGACATAGGCATTAAGATTGATCACAGAGGAAGACTTTAAAACAATGCAGTGTGATTGTTGTATCAGACATTTACTGAAAACACAAGAATTACATATTTTTATTTGCATCATTGTAGAATAAAACTGTAACCAAATGATGCTTTTTGTTAATATTGTTGGGACAAAAAGGTGCCAACTGCCATATGGTATCGTCGGATACCCACGGCCGAACCATAAACATTTATCAGCCGTGGGATTTTTAGCCGATATTCAGTCGATTAGAGGTGTGTAAAAGACAGCTATTTCATTGGCTGCCTCACGATTTCATGATGCGATTAAAACCAATCAAAACGCTCGTTCTGTATGACGTTCGGTATTACAGACACTATTGCGACAACCATAGACGACGTGAATAGTTCAACATCGAATAAATTAAACGATTTACAGCAAGAGAGTATTGATAATTTACTTTTACAGCGTGATATTTTCCTTTCTGATTAATAGCGAGCTCGACGAGCTTTACGGTAACGCGAGTACCTGCTAAGTGATGGTTTTGAAAACTTTCGTCCAAAGTACCGAATTGGACACATCGCAACCTTTCGAATTTAAAGATAACGATAAAAACTGAGGAATTCTGACTGAAAACGGATGCGTAGACTTGGTCACCCGCGCACGTCTATGAGAACCATAATTGGACAGGGAACCAGAATAACGGAAGCTGTGGTATAAAAATGAAAAAATCGAAGGCGCCATTTTGTTTTGAAATCTGATAAATAAAAACAATTTTTGTCGAATTTTGTTGTGAAAACTATCTAGAAATGAAAGAAAAGGGTCTAACTAAGAAAATGAATTCCGAACCAAACATATCTTTTATTCAGTCGTTAACGCTGTACAGACGTTTTAAAGTATTGTTTACGTGACGTCACAATGTAGCGCCAAAACAGCACGTGCAAAACAAACAAATCAAGTACGCTATTTTAATGTCGCAAACGTTTTAAGTTTACATTTATTTCACTTTAAATAATCTTTATTTCGCTTGAAAAATTATAGAGTGGAATAAAAAAAAACAAAGTTTTATCAACGTTTTTTCAAAACTCGTTATTCATTTCACGACAGGGGCGGATCCATATTGAACACAGTACGTGTGACGTCACACGCACTCGTTACTGGATTTTAAATAAAAATGAGCGATTATTTTCATACTATTTCACGTTCAAAAGTAATCGAGCTCGCTTTGGGGCTTTTGCCTTTTTCATATTATTGTTTGCAGGAGAAATGATTTTGGCGATACTCTTTGCCATTGATTTTAGCAAGACACGTAACAGTTTTTAACCGTGGGCGCTGCCATTTTGTTCTTATTGTTTTTTTAACTACGCTGTTGAAAGAATATAGATTTGCATAAACGCGATGCATTGGTAGATACTTTAACGCACCGGTTGCCGTATATCGACGCAAAATCGATTCAATTTTACCCAGTTTGATTGCATGTTATCGTAACAATGTTTTATAATTGTGGGTATCCGACGATGTGGTAAAACTTTATCTGTGATATAATTTTACAGCAAATTTTAAAAATCATACGAATGCAAAAAGGAACGAAGCGATCATATGGTACTTTTTGCATTTGTCAGTCAAAATATTTATTAGTGCAAAAACGGAACCATTTTCCTTTAATGATTAATTACACTAATTAGTAATATATAAGCTTTACAAACTTTTTTGAGCATGTACATTCAAATATAATCTAAATATATGTGAAGTTTCTTGGCATGTTAAAAAACCTGATTGATATGGAACTTCAAATCTTTAAACGCGATTTTCTCGAAAACATGAAAATGTCACTTGGTACCTTTTTTGCTTTAATGGGCGATAGATATATAACTACTAGTATTTACAGCTACACATAAGCCTGGTTGATGTTCTTCTGATTTAATAATAATATGTGGTATAAGCTTGATAAAAGCTCAGCCATAAATAATTATGCTGTAGAAACTGGATAAAAGCATCACATGAGCTCAGAACACATATATAATTAATGGTGGCTGATTGGCCCCCCCCCTTTTTTTTTTTTATTACACGTGCATTTTTGCCCCGCGACAACGACAAAATTTTAACAAGTTAAAATGGAAGGGGCAAGAGGACAAAAAACATGCTAAAAAGCAGGGGGAAAGGCAAAGTTAATAAATAAACCATAGGTAATTTAAATATTTTGGTTATATAAAATTGTAAAGCCTTAAAAATTTTTAAACCCCAAAAAACCCTTTTAATTTTGGGTTTTTATTATCAAGAGGTAAAAACGCACATAGGGCGACTTTTTCTAAAGTGAAGGGTGCAATAAATTATTAATTTTTTAGAAGCAACTAGAATTTAAGAAAGTATTTTATAAAAGAACCGGTAAAATTTTTTGATAAAATAAAAAACCTTTTTTGTAAATTTTTAGGGGTTTGCACGACAAAAGCCGGTGATGAAACGCCGGGAAATAGGGTTTTATACTTTCCTCAATCAATTTTTATATCACTCGGGGGGCGAACTCGAATTTTCCCATTTTCGCAAATGCCTTCAAACAAGCTGACATCTGAAAGCTTTAAAAATTATTTTTTTTTACAGCATTAAAGTACATCACGCTCATTTATTTCGCCGTCAAGTTGAGTTCAATAAGTAATATATATATATATCATTATTGCGGTTTACAAATAATTATAAATGAAAAATGTGCATGATACTATTAAAAAACTACATGCACTACAAAAATGAATTAGGCATTACCAATACATTTTGAGCAATGTTTATAGAAAATTGCAGTGGTCATCTGGATTATTGATTAATTTTTCCAAGCAAAAAAAAGAGAGAGAAAAAAAAAAAAAAAGGAAATTGATTCAATGCAAATTATTTCTTGAACTGGGAATATTTTTGTCTTGAAATATTTAATCATTTTTCTCAATGTTGACTTTCTCGAAATTGAAATAAGTTGTCTCATCTGGAGGCATGCAGCTTTAATACTCTCACTATATACTTTTTTCGTGTCTTTTATCTAGGTCAGGAAGTAACTGTTTGAAAGAAGACGACACCGAAACGGTTCTTCAACCGACCGGAAGTCCACCTGGTCAGTTATTTCCACCTGACAAACAGTGTCAGTTAATGCTTGACCCTGACTCAGTCATGTTTCGAGTATGTAGTGCCTTTTGATACTTTTATAATCATTTAATATACACTTCACAATATTAATGAGATTTTTCTAAAATTCATAACGTTATTAACTATTATCATCAAAGGCACACTATGCCTCAGAAATGGTTAATTTTTACCTCTTTAAATAGGGTAAACATGAATTAAGTAACATTTAGATAAAAATCATTATTAGGAAAGAAATATTGATAAACTAATATTTTCATTTAGGATTTTCTTTTTTAAAGTAGCGTATACATTTACAACTTCATTCATAACGGTAAAATGACATCAGTTTAAGAACGGAATTCATTCATAAAAGGGCGCGTGGTTTAAGTAAACGATTTATCTTACATGGGGGACAGGGAGGGACAGGGTGGTGTAAGATAGGATTTTCTGGCACCGGAGTAAACAGCATATAATCCTGTGTGATATGCAAGAATGTGTACTGTATCTTATTCACCCCCCCCCCCCCCCCCCCAAAAAAAAAAAGTTTCGCATCCATGTTAAAAAAATAAGAAATATATTCATAAAAAAGTATAAAAATGAAAACGAAATAAAATGAAAAAAATATTCTACAAGCATTATTACGTAGAAGGAGTTATAATCATACACTGGCCACACATTAAATAAAAATATTCGGGAATATCATTATATAAATATATATTTATATTTTCTCCAGCAAAGGCATTCTACTGCATGGGAGAGGATATGTACGGCCATGGCATGCACTCAACTTGGATTAACAAAAGTAACGTATGTTATACCTGCAGATGGTACAACTTGTGGAAATAAAAAGGTAAGAGTTTCTTTAAAAGAAGTTTTCTTTTTATGATTTTCATTTTTTTTTGTGATATAGGATTTTAAATTGAAAAAATGGAATATTACTCACGGTATTTTTATTTGTGAACGGCTTTTAAGTTTTTTACAATTATAACATAATTTTAGAATGAATTCAGGTTACATTGAACAAATGATAAACAGTGATTTCCCCATCGGCTTACTTGGGAAGTAACTGCGATTGAAAAAAATAGGATTGATAAAATTAGAAGACAGTTGCCTTCCTTTAACATAGTGATGATTGTCGATACAAGTAGAGTGTTTTTTTTGGATAATATTTAAGTGGTTTATCTACTGATGCACGAGGACGTTTTTAAAACCCGAGCCGATTGGGTCGAGTTATTAAAAAAAGTGTAAGGGCTTTTGCACAAAAATACTGCACTTGCGGAATAATTGCAGTGTGCTATTTTCAAATGACGCCCTGATTCACGCATATTCAAAATCGTGCAACGACGACACGTGTTCCAGTGATGTTACATCTTTGTCGTCTCCGTTTATGGTCTACTGCGTGCAAGAAGAAATTATATTAAATTGCGCAACATCCTTAAATATTCAATGCCAATTATAATATTGTTTTTTCTTAACAATTTGTTTTTTTATCACTTCACTTGCAAAGGTGTTTTTATCCATTGCAAATGTAAATATCAAAGAAAGGAATAAAAAAATGTAAAGTAAACGAGCCTTATTATCTCATTATATTGTTATCTTTACCTTTAAATTTGAAGTCATTTGATTTAATTGCCAACTGAAGATTGTATATCCCAGGCAACAAAGCTTCTGCGAACATCTAAACAATAAAAAAGAGTTTATGCACCTTTCTCTTAAGCATTAATTGTGCATAAACATCTGCAAAAGCACGTAGACGAGTTTAAAGCCGACGGTTTTAACCAGTCCGAGGGCACAATAAATGCATTTAAATGCGGTTCCGTAAATGTACAGACGGTAATGCACGAACAAATATGCTTTTTCCTATATTCAGACACAAATTAATGGAATTGTATTTATTAAACGTCTTCGTGGAGTGCAAATTCAATTTATGAATGCGTTTGGAAAATTACGGTAATGACAAAATTTCAAAAATAAGTTTGTTTGTTTTTATCAGAACAAAAAAATCATGAATTAGATTTGCATGTTTTTAAAATTTTGAGAAATTTTGTATGCTGTGAGATTAAAAAAGAACAAAATAACGTTTTAACAAAATAAAAATGGAATATGGTATAAAGTAAAAATGAAATCTTGATGATTTTATATGAGCCGCGCCATGACAAAACCAACATAATGGGTTTGCGACCAGCATGGACCAGACCAGCCTGCGCATCCGCGCAGTCTGATCAGGATCCTTGCTGTACGCTTACAAACCCTAGAATAAGTAGATAAACTGATAGCGAACAGCATGCATGTATCCTGATCAGGACTGCGCGGGTGCGCAGGCTGATCTGGATAAATGCTGGTCGCAAACCCTGTTGGTTTTGCTATGGCGCGGCTCATTATGTACTTTTTAATATTGTTTTAACAGTGGTGCTGGAATGGTAAATGTGTGGCGGCAGTGGAGGCCCCCGAAGCAGACGGTATGTTTCTGGCAAAAATTAAGAAAATCTTTATCAGTTACTATTTAACATAGATCGCCGGCTTGTGAGTAATATACGAACCGCCATTTTGGGTTTTCCCTCTAATAATGACGTAACATCGATAGCATCCTCTCACGTGACAATCATGTTCTAAATATAGGAAAAACTGCCAGCGGAATTTAAGCCTAAATGATTATTGGCATTTCGCTAACATGGTGTTGTCTACGAAAAGGAAATTGTCTTGTTTATCTAGCGTACGTTGACATCTTTATTCCTGCAATTAATGGTCAAGCTGTTTTCATTATTCAAACAAATAAAACGCTCCGCTTGACAAAACAAACCGTACTCCATATAGCTACATGTACTTGTGTATCAAAATTTGTTGGCCGTTTTCTGTACGAAATCTGCTGTGGTCAAAGTATTTTTTTTTACAATAGGTTTATCTCTTAGATTTGGTTTGCTATTGCTAATCATGGCCATGCAACTTCATAGTTAGGTAAAGAAGCAGACGCTTGTTTTGGTTGAGTCTATTATGTTTTGTTTGGGGGTGAGTTGTCATACACAAAATTCATACAATTTATAAAGCATTTATGTTTTTTCAAATGATTGTTTTAAATCTTAAATGCTCTGGGATTGTTGTTTTATCAATTCATTTGAAATAAAAGATTGTTATAGTGTCTATAACGGAATAATTTTTTATTGAACACGAAATTACGTTCACTACCTTTCTATAAATGTGTATTGACAACGTGATTGTTTAAGCCAAATAAAAACACAATCATATTATTACAGTCAGGCAGAAAAAAGTGTGGCAAAGAGTAATCGATAATCTTTATGTGGCAAAAAAAACTTTGAATTTTTGAGGTATTTTTTCATATCTTTTCGGAAGGATAAACTGTCCGAGAGGCAGGCATTTTTCGTATCGTAAAATGGCTTGCCATTTACAGTATCAAGTGATTATCCAAAGCACCCACCGCGACTTTGCGCGGAGAATTTTAATTATAGCTAACCTCGGGCCGCGTCTAAGGATGGAAAATACCTTTTTTATATTTTTTTGTAATAGATATTTTACAAAAACCGTCCTTTCGGTTTTTTTATATGTAACCCAATAAATGATGTTAATATGAATAAATAAATCATATCTCAAATCTGTGACTATGATTTAAAATAAAAAAAGTTGTCATTTGTTATGTTTTAAACGTCATTTTTTTCTGAAGAAGACAAAAGTCGAAAGCCTAAAAAAGCGTTTGTTTTTTATTTGAAACTGAATATCATGATTTACAGTGAAATTCTACCTTAATTGTATTAAAAAGGTTTTTTTAAATTTCCTGCAATTTTATTTTTGGGATTATGCTTCAAAGCATCAATTGACCGTGAAATTTTTTTCAATATTTTGAATTCCTTGAAATAATTTTTTCTTTCTGAGGCATGCAACTTTAATATGATGATACATTAATTACATTCCATGAAAATAATTTAAAGATATAAAAATTCTCATGACATGTTTTGTTCATTTTACATTACATAACCTTTAATTCAGCAAACATAAAGTCCTCACAAAAAGAAAGTTGCAATCGACCTATATTACATACAATTATGTAATATTTTTCTTGTTTATGACTTTGTTGTTATCAAAGGCACATTATATCACACAAAAGAATGAATTTAACGTTTTAAGATAGAGCAAACATGCATTTTACAATGTTTAAATATTGACTTTAGAGCATGTTATACAATTGTTACCGGAAGTGACAAAGCGCCAAATGTGAAAAAATGCCCTTCAAAGTAGAAAAATGCAAAAAAAGTTGTATTTCGTCCAAAAACAAAAAGAGAAAAAAAGGCAGTTTAGGTATTTGGCCAATGATCATTTTATCTTATTTATTTATTTATGTTTTTTATTTTGAAAATATAAAAAAAAAACATTCCTTGGGCAAAATGAGCCTTTAAAGTATGAAAAGAAATCAGCAACATGTCAATTATAAGTAAATGAATAAATGAATAAATATCTAAATAAATATTTAAATAATAAATAAATAAATAAATAAATAAATAAATAAATAAATAAATAAATAAATAGTTTTGACAAGTACATTACTATTTCTAAACACAGAATCGTGTTTACACGGAGCCCAAAGAAAGGGCAATTTTCCTTTCAGGGGGAAATCGAAATCTTGCGCCAAAAAAACCTCTTGCGGGGAGAAAAATTTTGGAAAAATTTTTAATCAGGGGGACTAAAAGAACACCCCTTTGGGGGTTGCGCAACGGTTTTTTTGGTTTTTGGTTGGAAAAAAAACCAAACTAGAAGGAAAAATTATTTAGTTTCTTTTAAAAGGAAAAACAATATCGGTTTTTTTCAAATTAAAGATACACTTTTCTCATCTATGAGAAAAATATTCTTTTTTTGCAGAAAAAAATTTTTAAAAAAAATATCTTTAAAATTCGAAACTGGATAAGCCCTTTTTTTAAAGAAGAAAACGAAAAGCTATAAATTGAAAAATGCGTTCCGTTTTAAACGGGTCAAAAAAGCTAAATCCTTTTTTAAAAAAATAAAAAACACAAACCCTTTTTTTAGTTCCAAAATTTTACGGGTCTTAAGTAAAGCTGGCTTTTAACAGAAGGTTGAACCTGCAGCCCTTGTTTTAAATTCCTGATGTAAAGAGTTTTTCAGGGCAAAGGGGTTATATTAAAACTAGTTGTTATTTTAAAATTCGTGTACTCTATTTTTTTTATTTCATTTTTTCCTTATCATGTAAATAATTTTGGGTTTTTCAAATAGGGTGATAAAAGGCGATTCCCTTTAAAATTGTTTAAAAAGTGCTACGACAAAAACCCATACACGAATCACAATGCGGGCAAAACATCCCACGATTTTGAACAAGCCCATACGTAAATTTTAACCGGGCGGGAAAACCCACTTTACTTTTTACAAACTTATTTTGGATGGGTTTGAGTGTTTAAATTCCCAACATCGATACGATTTTGAAAAGTCCAAATTATGGCGAAAACTGTCCAGCTTTCTGTGGTGAAGAAAGATGTTTTTTCGGGCGTAAATTTCGTGGCTTTATTTCGCATACTTCCCATAAGCTAGCTGGTTATCTTCCTCACATTTAAAGAATCATGGGATCCCTTGGCAGGGGTTTTGAACCAAAAAGTGGTAAAGGGCAAGTTGATTTGAAGTAAAGGCAACTTAACCAACTCGGGCTACGGAAGGAACTTAAACCTTTAAATCACTCTGTGTTGACCACAGGTATCGAACCAACGGATTCGTGGGTTGAGAAAGATACCAAAATTACTTTACAATTACTGGGATTAGGAAAGAAGACGCAAAAACAGCGTTAAGAAAGTCCCTATTACGTATGAAGATGTTTCTACATAAATGGTTACCAAGAACACGTTAAATAAGCACAAAAGCACTTAATCAAAATAGTTGTTGAAAACAATATATTAACTGTAAAATTAGATGTTTCCGCGAGGGATAATATTTCGCTAATTTCGCATGTTAAGACCAATATAGCTACGTATTAAAGTACCATGGTATGAATTTAAAGCTGCATGCCCCCAGATGAACCAAAATATTTCAAGAAAATTAAACTTGGAAAAACCATACTAAAACCTTGAGAAAAGTGATCAAATTAAAGATTCAAGTGATAATTTATATCTTAAGTGCAATTAATGACTGTATTTTGTCGTATTTATCACGATATTTCTACTGCGTTACTAACGCAGTAGGGGCTATTTATGCATATTTTGACCTCTTTTTGGTAAGTTACGTGGATTTTAAGTGCCTATTGTAATGTGCCAAGTACTGTCTTTGTTCACTTCACAATATTTTACCTTTAAATACATTTTCAAAATTTTCATGAAAATTTGGATGAATCTGGAGGCGTGCTGAAAAAACAAACAAATTAAGAACATCTAATCTCACTGAAATATTGAGTTCGCGGAAGTTTGACCTCGTAAAAATTTCTGAATTTACAAAAGGAGCCAAAATATCTTTTCGTTCTGTATAGATTGCAAGTACGGGGACAGGAAAGCAGGTTGCGAACGTTCGGACACGACCTGTTCACGTTTCTACTCAGATTGCTGTGCAACATGTAGTGGATATACGCCACCATCTACCCTAATAGCAGACAAAGCAACGACGCCACCAGTGACGTCAGATAATCAAAACACACCAGAGAAAACGACGCAAGAAGTCACGACGTTGGTAACACCTTTAGGAAAAAAGGAAGAGGGACTCCCGAGTAAGATATCTAACACAGTCCCTGTAAAATGCCGTTTTTGTACATGGTTTTATAATAAATGCCCGTTTTCCTAATACTGTTGTATATTGTTATAATATATTGTGATAATAAGGTCTGTAACAAAGCACTTTGGGGTCAAACGCACTTTGGGGTCTCAACCCAAAGTGAGTTCAAATTTTGACCCCAAAGTGCGTTACACAAGTACATACGCAATTTCTAACATTAGAAAAACGACCGCACTTTGTGGTCATACAAATCTAACCAATAAAAATGAATTTTAGAATATGTTGTTGTTAATGCCAAGGGTAAACTTAAAATAAGGAATGAAGTACTTGGCGAAATATATAAAGAGGATAACAATAACAGATGATCGCTCTGCTTATTTTCCAATTTGCAATTAATTATATTTTTATATTTCATTATGTGTGTCATAGAATGATGGCCTTAATGTAAGGTACATTTATATATAAATATGTTTGATGTGAATACAATAAATAACATTTACAGCTGTATACATCTTACACCGAAAGCAGCTTACCGTTAGCTGTAAAGGCCAAGATGATGCATATTATCGTATATACAATGTACTAGTAGCTCATTTTGTTAGATGATTAAACTTGTGATCGTCCTAACAACTTCGAGACCACAACAATGACAAATACCACGTTTATATTTTTGCGACTTTTAATTCGGCTCCGATCACTACGACTTCAATCACGACCAGGACTTCGTCTTCTACACCATTAACGACTACGAGTACAGCTATGACTACGAGCCCTACTCAAGTTACGATCACTTTTTTTTCTCATATGACACTAGTACCAGGAAGTGGACTAGAAAGTGATTTATATAAGTTTCAAAACTCGTTTCATAATCGAGCTAAATAAATATGTTTAAACTAACTAACAAAAATAGATCTTCGTAAGCTGTATACGTTTTCAACTAGGATTCTTTCAACTAACGTTTACAGCTCACGCGTAAGCTATATACGTCATAAGATGTTAACGGTGAATATTAAGATGAAATTCACGTGTATTTATGGCAGGAATTATTTTCAAACATACATGTATATAAAAGCTAATTTTTCCGAAAATACGAAATTATCTTTTTTTATATGGCAGTCATTTATAAAAATGAAGCATTTTTGGTTGTATATCAAAAAAGATGCATTTTGTAAAACCTTATAATTCTCCTAAATATTTCTGCAAGATTTCAATGAATCAAAATATGAAATGTCTGGTGGCGTAAATATACGTCTGCATTAAATTTCACTCGAGTCATTTCATTTTAAGTCTCAAGGTAGCGTTCAAAATGGCCACAAATCGAAAATAAGTCATTCCTGACATATCATTGTACAATGTATATCTAAGAATACTTAACATTTACTAATAGAAGCAGTTACTCCCATGACATAACATGTTATACCTGACTAATACCATGACATACGTAAAAGTCATTTCTATTTCAAAGCAGAAGTTTACGAGATAGCAACCAAAAACATTTACTTTAAGGCATTCACTGATCGAGTGATTCTGGTCATTCCCGTCGTTCATTATATATGAACGGAAACGTGAAAATTGTGAAATAGGTTTGAAATGAATTTACAACTGTAGCCCTCGCGCTACAATAATGAAAGTTACTCCTAACATACTTGTTATACAGAATTTTATTTACATGTTTTTGAAACTTAAGAAAATTGATGTTTACTACATTTTATTTATCATTTATCATGTTTACCCATTAAATTTAATTTGGAATTTAATATGACACCAAAACATCGAAACATCTGTTATTTTACACTTACATTTAATAAGCAGCAAAAACATTTTACTGATACATAAAAAATTCGGCGATTGCATAGTTGTGTATCTACGGTCATCTTGAACTTCACCTTAAATAATTTAAAATTTCAGATAAAAAATAAGTCAGTACTCAGTATTTAAGCAGAGATCGGTTAACATTTTTAGAACGATGGAACCCAAAGTGCGTTAATATGTAGCATATCAACGCACTTTGGTATTCATTTCTGGATTTTGACCCCAAAGTGCGTTTGGCCCAAAAGTGTTAACCCCAAAGTGCGTTTGGCCCAAAAGTGTTACAAAGGTCGACTATTCCAAAAATAGTGATAGTATAGGGATTACAACACTATAATATTTGCGTGCAAGTTCGTATCTCAAGAATTACTGCAGGCAATGAGTTGTAACTTTACACATACATGTATATTTGCTAGAATAATATTTATTTTTGTGTGTTTTGTTATTTCAAACACTAAACTGTATACATATAACAGTTGTAAATTTCTACACACTACAACTAATTAAAGTAAGCTACTTTTATTCTGAAAAAGCATCTGCTACCTCAAATGAAAAGTTAGACATATTCTCGAAACTTAATCAAGCATACCGACTAAAATGTTCCCTACTTTCAGCGTTTGGGAAGGCACATTCGAATGTCCAAGACGTTTATGTTTCTTTACTTGCAGGAAACGTTAACGAAGATAAGCGCTTAAATCTAATGCCATAAACAAAATAAATTAAATTAAATATAAAAATATGCAAAGAAAATATGTTTTAAGAGTCTTCTTTGGTAACTACAGTGGAACCTGTCTAATCCGATCCCGTTTGGACTAGAATAAAGTTCGGATTAGAAAGGTTTCCGGATTTGAAGGTAATTTTGCATATCTGTATATTAAACGATATATGAACAGAAATAACATAATTGTTCTGATTTTTTTCCATTCTAAAGGTTGGGAAATTCCGGTTGCGGGCAGGGGGCAGCAGGGGGGGGTTTTTATGTTCTTTCCATTATAATCGGATCTGTGCATACTGCATGAAGCAGAGTCCTAGTAAAAATAACAAGGCGAAGGAAAATACAAATTATAAGTAAAAGTCATTAATATAAAATTATATTAAAAAGTGTTCAGTAATGAAAATGAATAAAGAACAATATTGCATAAAAAGCTGCTGTTAAAGTGACATTATGCTCTTTTTTTATTGCACAGTTTAAGTTGAGCAGAATTGACTATATATTTCAAAAGATCGACTGATATAATGGTGACTGACCAAACAGTTGATATCGGAAAATGTTTGTTATAAATATAGATTTGCCTAAAATATAAAAAAGACTGGGCCCCATTTTTGTTTTTATATAAATTGAAAACCTTAAAGGAATTTCCGAAAGATATTTATTTTCTTATGTCATGTGAGTTTATTCTATCGTTTCACGGCCCCAAAGTTAAATTTTTTAAAATACCAAAATTGAATAGAATTAAAACAAAAATGTAAACCCTTATTTTGACTTTCACATCTTCACTCACTTTATAAAACCCTTCGATTGAACAAAAATGTCGCCTAAAGAAAGTTTAATTCGCTAAATCATAGGTCCGCCATTTGAGAAAAAAAAATCCTTTTACTGATTTAAAAACATCGTGGTAAAGACTAAATGCTTAATTTGAAATAAGCAATGAAAATCCAAAGATGAAAAAAATAGGGTATCATAGGAATTTTTTATACCGTATTATATAAATGATGCTGCGAGCTTATAGACATCATCTCGAATCCGATCCTGGTACGAACATGTAGTGAATAAAGGGTATTAAATAATCATGGTCAAGGAAACAACGGCATGCCCTTAACGGGGTTTGAACCCACGCGGTTAGCGATCCTTAGATTTTACAAGTCCGACGCATCAACCGCTTTAAAATCCCGCCGTTTTGCGAATTTATGCAGTTGTATTTGGCAACCAAATTTATCAATATATAATAAGAAAATTATATCATTTAGTTTATTTTAAATTCTCGGATACTGTCCACATTCAAGTGAAAGTAATAAGGGGAGGTAATTGATACCATTACAGTCATGCTGATTGTAGTTAGTGTCATGCCTAATAACAAATGGATGAAAACATGATCTTAGATGACATATTTATATATTCCAGATAGGAAATTGTTTTAGATTAACATATATTAATATTGTTCATACTTTATCTACCAGGCCTTTAGGTTATAAAACTTGAGACCTGTCTCGAATCTCAAGATTTTCATTGGTCAGTTTACATTCCGTGATAATTTCTGACCTATCAAATACCTGAGAAATGAGTTTTAGATCAGGTAATTTTTTATAACCTCTGACCCAGAATTTTATCAACATTATATATTAAGCATTATTTCCATAAATGTGACGATATCCAAATGCTATATACATTTTAATTGTAACATATATTTTATCAATATTTTGACATATGCCAACTGTGGACCAGTTCACTTTAAAGCGTTAAATATATAATTTTTTAAGACTGGAAGATATCGGCAAAAATCCTCGGTCGACACGGGGGATAAACGCAAACGACACCGATCCGAGGACAACCGACGAACGTCTGACGACAGAAGAGATAGGCGGCGTCGATCAGAAGATGTTAGGAGGGAAGATAGAAGAGACAGAAGGAGAAGTTCTGAAGATAGCAGAGGTGGTCACAGAAATTATGACAGAAGACCTTCTAACATGTGAGTGGCAAGAAGTGACCTGCAGTATTTATTTTATTTTCTTATTTTGTTGTACAGTCAACATCTGTTAACAAAAGCCATCCATCCAAAGGAGAGACTAAACTCAATGTCTTTATTAAAGTAACGTGTTTTGGAGGTTACTATATCTTTAAATTATTTAATCCATGAAAGGTTGTCGATGATTGGCATTATTAACAGGGTGAATTTTATCCGTATCTGGTTTTTATCAAATGTTAAACTGCATTATATGTATTCCCCCTCATCAAGGAATTTTAAAATGGTTTTAATAAGATTTATTCACCTGCAATGTACAGTTATGCAAATGCTTAGTTATATGAAAATATTTAAACAAAAGAATACCACGAAAGAGAAATGGAACAAAACTAAATACAAAGAAGACGTCTGTTCTGGAAAACCTCTTTCACTACCTAGCAATCGGCTAAATTAGTATTCAGTATCGCTATCTAATGAACGCATCTAAATCAATGAAAGTAAGGTTCCATTATTGTACTGCACATCCTGGCTTTCAATATATAACAGGTAGATCATTGTTTTGAAAGCAAGCCAAACACAATTTCTATTATATATATATTTCTATTATATACATATTGAAATTTCTCAAAACGTGTCTTAATTTTCATATAATTTCATTTGCATTG
This sequence comes from Ruditapes philippinarum, assembly GCF_026571515.1. NCBI lineage: Eukaryota > Metazoa > Mollusca > Bivalvia > Venerida > Veneridae > Ruditapes > Ruditapes philippinarum. The sequence continues at coordinate 96,653 of NW_026857858.1, read as the reverse complement.
CTTCCGGGGGATAACCCTTTTCCTTGCACGCATCCCCTGGTAACTATAATAAATTTAAAAAAGATAGTGCACTATACCTGAAAGTCCTTGTTATGTAATTTCAGAAGTAACCACAGCAGATATTAGACGAAGGCAGACTGAAGAATACACTTCATTGATAGGAATATAGAATATGACTTTTGAAAAAAAAAACGCTCAATTCTCTTTCGAATAACAATGAAGGATACATTTTATCTGAAGCTTGTTGCGCAGTTGTGCGTATTGTGTAATATATAAAATTTATGTTCAACATAGAAGAATTATATATATTCTTTTTCCACTGTGGTTTGTTATATAAATATAGAATTTGCTTAAGACGTTGATAGAATGACATGTGTATTACGGATAAGATTTATTGTTTATTTGGTTTTACGGCTTACTAACATAATAGAAATCAGTCATATGTCACAGAAATATGAAAGATGACTTTGGCTAACCTCGGAAGTTACAAACTTTAAGCAACACCTAGTCCCGTGTTAACTAAGAAAAGATCAGGATCGGGATCAAATGACCCTGTCTCTATTTTCATTGTTTCATAAAACTAAAACTGATTATTTTGCTGGAATTAAATTGTACATATTAAAATGTACAGAAAATGCTGGTATGCTAAGACGCCAACCTATTTTGGGACAAAATCAACAAATAACATAACAAATACAAAAATATGCGGATTAAAAAAGGACCAATTCAAAGACTAATATCAATATTTGGATCAACATCTATCAAAAATAACTATAAATGTACTGAATTTCCTAAATTTCATAAACCAAGTTAATATGGAATGTTTATACGAGTTCACAGCTGTCTAACCTATATTTGACAAGTTGCTAGCCGAGTCTGATATGGGTTTTGCAGCTGTTTTCGAGTCCAATAGAATCAGTATTGTTCTCAAGATGTTTGATGACATCTTTATAAACACCACAACTTTTGGCATTATGACAGACCTTTGTTGTATAAGTACAATTTGGATTTGAGATGGTTTTTTTCCTGAAAATAAAACCGAGGCTAGTTTGGCATGCGATATGCGTTTGATATAGATATTTTGTTCTCTTAAAATGAAAACGAGGCTGAATCGATAAGATTGAATCCAACAGTGACTTTTATTGGAAAATCAGTTAAATCACGTGTTGCAAACATTAAAACGTCATTGGTTACATTTCATCAATTAATATTAATATTGCATTTTGTAATAATGAGGAGGAATCCCGGGAGGAATTAATAACCAATACTTATTCCGTTGAAGTGTGTAGTTTTATAAATTAGTAGTTTATTTCAATTCAGGCAAATCTAACCAGAGAATGATCAATTAAGTTTGAATTTGTTTTTAAAATGAAAAGAAAATATGAAACACATGAAATATCATTTTTTACTCTTTATATTATTATTATAACCAATATACATATATATTATAATACACACGACTCGTGTGCTAATTTAGAAATCAACCTTGTCCAATGTTAGGTATTTGTTAATAAACAGACAGTTGTAAACGGAATGGTTTCTTTAAGCATAATAATATCATATAAACATTTATCGTGCGAATATTGTCATTTTCCAATGGTACATAGTATAATTTCTATTAAACTGTTGTACTTTCCCTGATATGCGTGCAGAACTTGCGAAGCAATGTGAGCCCTACCACATTTTATCATCAAAATATAGCCGTAATTACAATGTAAATATTTCTGCAAACACAAAGAACAAAAAAAAAAAAAATACAATAAAATTAATACAATAAAATGTTACAACTTATGTAACCTAAGAATATATGTCTGAACCATGGTATTATGTTTAATATTAAAAGAAATAATGAAGTAGAAGATGATGATCATGAGGAGGAGGAAATAATGATAATGATGATCATTTTAATGATGATGATGTTACGTCAGTTTTTAATAGCGATATTGTGATGATAATTATGATGATGACGATGATGATGACGATGATGATGACGATGATGATGTAGATGATGATGGAAATGTGTTGTAAGTTTACAAAGAGACATGTTTCGATGGCAATAAGAAACAGCCAGTAAGCTGGTCGAGAGGGTCCGAATCAAACAGGCCGACGTAATATAAAAGATTGAAGTTGAACAAAATTGTAGAAGCTCGTCAGAGTATATGAGGTCAGTAATAAGTCAACGGGTGTTATTCCATTGATCTGATTTACCATAAATTGCTACGGAGAATGTCGAGTACTCTTTGAGGTTTCGCAATTTAAAAAAGGATGGGCAAAATCCATCAATTTGAATTCCATTTGATTAGACATCAGTGTATCCATGGGTCCCATCAATTTAACTTAAAACATGCTAATTGTTACTAATTAGATCTACCTTTGATCATTTTGTCACATACGAGGTATCGATATCTCAAAGGAAATAAATTCCCAGTCGACTTTGTTTTTTTTTCTAAACCGCTTTGTGGTTTGTAAACTTAATTAGATCACACTTTAAAAAACTATATGTCTCGGGGTGGAGGACATTAAGCGTTGTTAAACATGATTAAAAAGGATACCGGAAAGCTTGATCCGTGACAAAACATAACTGATAATGTACCAGCGGGAGCTATATTTGACGGAAGATCTAGATGGCGTAACTTTTGATACAAAGCTGTCAGCTAATATGAGCTTAAATAAATAATGTTTAAACCCATGATAAAACTACATTTAGCTAAACTCATTTAAGCATCGCACATTGCATTGGTTTAGATAATATTTCATCGTAATTATTTATAAATTGAACTTAAAAAACAATAAATTATAACGTTCCGCCACGTTTATAATGCGTAACCTTATAATGTGAAATGATTCCCAGACGTATTGTTAATATTGTTTGATTAGTAACCCTTATAGCCATATAAGTTGTTGACTTAACAAGTGGGTACTGTTAATGGTTTTGTTCGAAGAAGGATTAGTTCTTTAATCTAATATTAAACAGCTTAAGTTGACTGGCAACATGGCATAACATTGTGTTGTTGTTTCACAAAGAAGATACCTTTGATATCCATTGTTTACATATAGAATTGTTTTGACTTAGAAACATCAAGTATAGAGGTACGCAAAACAGCAAAACAAAACCAACAGCCGGCAGCAGCATAAGGAAAACAGAAAGAATAAATGAACAATTAAAAGATAAGAAAAACATGAACGTCAAATATTTGCAAAAAGATCTAATATTAAACAAAGATAAAAGAAAAGACAGTGAGAGAAAAGAAGGCATTGCCACATATGTATAGAAATTACATAAAAAGGAAATAAAGGTTTGATGTATTAACAATTAAGCGTTTAATCATTATTAATTATCATTTTTATATTTGGCTTTATAGTTCCCATTGATAAAAACAAAATGATATTAAAACTTAGGATTTACAGATATAAGATACTTCTACATATTGTGTTATACTATAAACTAAAACGAGACACATCCCGACCTGTGACCAAATTACCCATTGCTAAGGTTCTATGTTTATTCTATTCACCGCAAAGTAACAGTAGAATAATCCTGCAAAGAAAAAAAAATATTGTTTTGGCATAATTTTATAGTTTGCATACAGGACGTTAAGTACTTGCAAGCAATAATACCAATTGCAAATTCTGATAAGATTATCCATTCAAGTAAACTTGTTTTTCAATAGTATTCGCCAAAATCGAAATTCAACCGGGAACTTCGACAGATTGATTTGTTTACGCACGTCAACAAATAATAGATGTTTATGATGTCAAACATATGGTGAAGGTAATAAACATAAAATTGTGTATTTTGATCATGAATTACTTTTTTATCTTTTTTTTTGTCTATGGCCGTAATGATTCTAACTTTAGACTTATCATTTCAACACAAGCAATACATGTTTTTCAACAGAATCGGGGATATTCAAAATAACGCAAAATGCTATTATTTTATAAAGCTTTTAAAGCGGCCTTCAGCTTTTCTAAATGTTAAATATGTTATATAAAAAACATCGTTTTATATAATTGTCAAATAAAAAGGGTATAAAATAAAATTTGTCGTCGATAAAATACACAGACAATAAGGTACCCCATCGATACTTCTAATCTACAGGTCCGTTCTCAATATGTCATTTAGTTTAGTGGACGATTCGTTTCTTAATCTTCTATTTTTTGGAAAAAAAACATCACAACGCATAATAAATAGCTTTCGGGGAAGGCTTAATAGTGCATTGATACACTCTTCCTAGGTAAAATAACTGGAATACATAGTTTGCAAAAAAAAAACCAAAAAAAAAAACACAGAATTGTTCTCAACAAAAAAAAAAAAAAAAAACAAAAAAAAAAAAAAAAAAAAAAAAAAAAAAAAAAAAACACATAATGAAGGCCGCTTTAATAGAAAATGATTTAGGCCGTAACACTTTACTGCTTGAGCGGATGGAGCGTTTTTGGTCGTAAAACAGAAGCATGTATTTGATGTTTGTTTCCAACGTGGTTTAATGTATTTTTTATGTTAACGTTACATAAAACAAACGATTAATTTTCTATTGATTACCATTAAACAAGTCTGAGTACTTTGATAAATTGTTTGTCAATTATAAAATATCATCTTGTTTGCCTTTGCCAAAGCATGCGTTACTTGTACAATACCTAAAACAGTAAATAATTAATGTAAAAAAAAACACTGGGCTGCAAGATGTTTTCCATTTTATTATAAGATATATTTTGCTTATCTTTAGGTAACATACGTTTTTTTGTTGTTGCAGAAATGTATTCAACTCCATGATTTCTCTTCTGAATATGTCTAATTTCAATTAAAAATGCGTAAAACTATGAATGGGAAGCTGCATTTCCTAGTACAGGTCAAATAAAGGTAGTCCTTCCTGTAAAAATAATCTTTCATTTTGAATGACACTGTGTATTTTTACGGTTTTTTGTTCTATTTTGCGCTATCATATTAAGATTTAAGCCAAGAAAGAAAAAGTTATCTTTATCTTATGACTATGAATCTACATTAATCTTCATTGAACAACATGCATACCTATAGGAATGTGGACAAATATTTAAAGCTTGAAATATAAGTTAACTGTGTATTATAATTGTTGATGAAATATTTAAAAAGACAACAATTAGAAACCTTGAAAAAATGAAAAAAAAAATGATTAGAACGAATTCCCATTGAATTGAAAATAACGAAATTTGAAAATAAATTAGTTAAATAAGTATCATTAAAAATTTGTGGATACTTCATTTAGAAATATTACACTTTATTCTAAATATTTATGTATATAATTGCTATTTAGTGTAGTATGTTAAACGTCTTTAAACCTAGCTGCACATAGTTATAGTTAAAGATATACTATGCTCAAATTTGATTTTTTTTTAATTTTGATTATTGCTACATAGTCTTTTTGTACATTTTAAACTCCATATAAAATAGATATGTTATGTATTAAATCCTACACTCTATAAATGGACACTCTATGTATATATAGTGACATTTAATAACTGGCTTTTTTTTTCAAGACAGGACCAGCTTTATTTGACCCGCAATAAGGAACGTAGATGCCTATTACATAGTTTGAACGTTATATTATTTAATTTTAAATAAGAATCATTTAGTAATAATTTTGTAGATTTCAATAAATTTCTGCCATAAACATATTTCAATCAAAGATGATCACAGTATAGCTTTAACAAGATAATTGATCTTTATTGATCTTTATTCTTAAAAAAGGAGACTACTTTCCATATTACTCGAATCAAAGACTATGTTTGTATAAAAGAGCGAATGACACACATTCGAAATATTGCTAAACGGTCAAAATTCTACTAAGTATAGCAACATGCTAGTTTTTTCATAAACGTTTGATTCTGTCTATTAGTGGGGCGGGAAATAAGGCATCTGCTGTCAAAATAGTGCAAATTGTGATACAAGCATGAAACTTTTAGGAAATTATCTTTAGACCATGTAGATTTCAAAAGTGAAGTGGGCCCAAAAATATCTCTGCTCATTCAAGATGGCCGCCATTTTCAAGATGGCCACCATATAAATTTGACGTACATAATAGCTCATTCATTCCAATTTTTTGTACAGACCTGAAACTTACACCAAAGCATGCACTTAGTTTCCGCTTTTCAAATATTTAAATTTTAAGCAATTTCGCAGGCATATGTCTTCAGAATCCAAGATGGCGTCCAATATGGCTGACAATTTTAATGAAAACTGATATATCTATTTTGTAGTATAATTTTTTGCACACAGTATGCTTATTTCCATATAAAATTGTTAAGCACATTAGAAAAAAAAATCAAATTTTAGGTTAACCACATTGTTAGTCATGTTTTAAGTTGTAAAGTTGTAAAGTGTTGTTTGTTTTTTTTGTACAAAAAAATCTTCAAAATTATCAAAGAAAAAGTGCCATTTTTTGCATTTTTCTCTAACATGGTTCAATTCAAAAAATTCAAAAGTTACATACTTTCTTAAAGTGTATTTGATATTCAATCAACACTATGTTTTATTGTATGATTGTAACAAAAGCAAAAAATGTGAAGGTTTTATACTAATTCAAAGTGTGTGTGTGTGGGGGGGGGGGGGGTAAATTTATCAGACAATTTTAGTACAAAATAACGTCTGTTATGAATTCTTATGCAAATATTCACTGTAAAAGTATTTTATTGTATTAAGGTATTTTTGTCTTCCTTCAGGTCTAGAGGGTGTACAAAAACTATCAATAAATGCAGATACAATCATATGTATACATTCAGTAATTAAATGTGTTTGCATGATATAAGTTGTTTCAATATTCTTCAGTTAATGTAATGTGATAATTCACGGTACAGAATATTCACCAACGAACCATATGTTAGATAAAATCATGCCTGAACCTTAGTGAAATTTTGTCTTTTTATGAATACAATTATTTCCTGGACAATTTAGTCTTGTTATAAAGCTTGTAACAGAATGATTCAAAGTTATATTTACTTACACAACTAAGTAAAATTGAGTTAGTACTGTCCATTTCTAATAACTTATGTAGACATGATATTTTCAAAAGAAACAAAAAAAAAGGCGACTGATATTCATATTATCTATGTGTGCTAAAATAAGTATCAATAAAACCGCTTGACCCACATAACATAGCTTATGATTTGGAATATATTAACTAAATGTATTCATACTTTATTTTCCCCCATTAAACAATAGAGAATTGTTGACCCTAGATCACTCGCCTAAGATCCACTGCTGGAAAAAGTCTATAATTGAAATTCTTTAATACTGAAGAATGCTGAAATCATATAAGGAGTATTACTTTTTTTCACCAAATACAGTCATAATTTATAAACTATTTGAAAAGAAACATGCCCAATAACTAGGCTCTCAGAACTAAAAGAAGACTCATATGACTATTCTAATAAGAGTCCATGTAAACTAAGTGATTTTGACCCTATGCCAAAATAGTTCATAATCTTTATATAGCATCACAATGTGATAATATATGATATATTTTCTTCTCTGTGCACTGTAGTTTTTGAGAAGAATTTTAATATATAAGTCAATCTAAACTAAGTGACAGGTAAAGCCATTTTGGACTGCAGGAGCATGATTTAAAGGCCCTCACGAGGAACACAGTTTTTAAAGACCTGTGTAGGGAATCTTATTGAAGTTGTTTTGTTGTTGTTGTTATTTAAAAAAATAATCAACAAACAAACAAACTACAATGCCTAGAGCTTAGATAGTCACAATATAACCTTGCCAAGTAAAGAAGGCATCTTTTAAAGTTACATAATACACTTTTGGATCATTAAGTGTACATGCAAAATAAAAAGTCTTCTCAAAAATCAAAATGCACAGAGCACAGGCACTAAGCATGTAGCATTACCTTGTGTCTTTATTAACATATTTAAAGAATCATGCTCATAGAGCCACATGGGTTCGCAGACTTGTATAGGGAAACACATTAAAAACTTCTAGTGTTAAACTACAATGACTTGAACTAAGATATTTGGGATGTAGCCTGATATAACATGCATAAATTTGTATGATGCTACTGCAGTCTAAAATGGTTTTGCAATGAGTATCACTTAATTTACAAAGACTAATGTATTAAATCTCTTTTCTCTTAACCTACAGTATCCGACGCATAGACATTAATCACGTATGGTCATAATTTTGTTATACTCTACAAATATTTGATATATCATAGACAACATGGTCCAAATTTACCAAACACAAGATGTCACTAAGTTTATATGGACTCATATATGAATATATGTGATTCAGGGTCATCATTGCCCTTTTATTGAAAGAAAAAAATGAGATATGATAACTTTAGGAAATACACTTAGTTTGTATCTTAACTTTTTAGAAAACTGCATGTAGGCCAGGCCATATCATTGATATATCTGTTTCACATCACATACATTTTGTTGGCTTTTAAGCCATGTTTATATTATAAATATAAAATTGTGAAGGAGTCAAAAATATGCGTTAATGGACTACCTTTATACCTTACATTCATGTACATGCTTGCTGTTTTAAGCACATTCAGTTGATTTATTGTTTTCTTATATGTCTTTACAATTAACAATTAATATGTGAAATCAAATATATTGAAACAAGAATTATCATGCAACCAAATTTAATAACTGAATGTTACTTACACATGTTTGTATGTGCATTTCTTGCTTAGCCGCTTGGCCCGATTAGGAAGACAAAGATACTTTCATCCAATAAAAAGTACTTTTTAAGTTGGAACATATGCATGAGAATTCATAGAAAAGTAAAAAGGCAAAGAAATAGAATGAACTTAGCTATGTTTATTTTCTGTTGTTTTTTCTTTTACAATTATCGTACGAAATTAATTACCCCACCCACTTTCACAAAATATAAAACCTACAGATTTAATGTTTTTCTTACATTTTTTACAATAAACACATGATATAAATGGAATGTCAAATAAAGTTTAAGATATAAAGTAACTTTTTTAACTTTGTACTTTAATTTAGAAAATCAAATTTGAAAAATATGAAAAGTTGGAATTTTTTCTTGATCTTTTTAAAAGATATTTTAAGACAAAAACTTTTAAAATGTTTACTTTTATTGAGATTAACATATAATTTGATTATCTCTGATATGTTTAAACACTTTTTATCATAATTAACATAATTTGTGCAACAAATTATACTATAAAAATGATATAACAGTTTTGCACAAAATCGACGGCCATATTGGACGCCATCTTGAATTTGGAAGACGTATGATAGAGAAATTTTGTAAGATTTAAATTTTTGAATAGGAGAAACTTTATGCATGCTTTTGGTGTTAAATAAAGGTCTCTACCAAAAATTGGAATGAATGAGCTTGTATGTACGTCAAATGTATATGGCGGCCATTTTGAAAATGGCGGACATCTTGAATGAGCAGAGATATTTTTGGTCCCACTTCACTTTTGAAATCTACATGGTCTAAAGATGATTTCCTGAAACTTTCATGCTTGTATCACAATTTGCACTATTTTCTCAATTTCCCGCCCCACTATATATGTTGCACGTATTCATTATCCCTCATGTACAGACTAAATCAAACCGAGTCTGCAATTCTTATATGTGATATTGCTGTGATTAATGCTTCCGAGGGATACTTTGTTTCCGAATTTTATATATATTAAAAACAAGGACATAAAAACCAAAACATTGTAAAATGGATATAGAAAACCAAAATTTATCATACAGCCTTGATTTTGCCAAAGTATTGTTTTATTGTTCAAAACAAATTTTTACTATTTTCTTTTTGTTGAGAATTTACCATATAATAAAATCATCATAATTTTAATGTTGATATAATTTATAAAATAATTGTATTGGATATAACTTTATTCTCTTAAAGTTTCGTTTTCATCATATAAATCTTTACACTGGAAACGGTTAAACAATATATATTTAATTTTATCATTGTTAAAGGTTGTATCGATATCGGTACAACCTTAAACTGTGATATAGTATTTTTGGCTTACTTGAAAAATGTACCAGTTGTCAGGGAAACCATGCTGAGATATACCATTCATTGAATTCAAATAACAACAAAAAGCACTTTTTTTCCTACCAATATTGAAAGAGCCAACTCTCTAATGTTGTTCAACTTGTGGCCCTACCCTTTTGCTTTTTATGATTAACTTTTGCATCCATGAAATAAATGTAAATTGATTCGTTATTGTTTTTTTTTCATAAGTTTGCATGTGAAATTGTTTCTGTTCGTGTATAGAATGAAGAAAGGAATGTAATATGATTAAACTTAATTAAACTAGCCGCTATTTCTTCACATTATCAGATGGAGAAGTAACATCACCTGAAACGATCGATTTTAACAGTGTTATGAAACTGTGCACATCTCTAAATTGCCTTCATGGGCAATACGTCCCGGTTGAATTAATTGGGAGCAACAGATTAATCGATGCCTTATCTTACCAAACGAGTCGCACTTGATTACATTGTGTTTGGAATAGATCTATGCCTTTTTATCACAGAATGAAAGTTTTCATGATATAATTAACCATGCAGCAATAAAACAGACAACAGCATTGTTTTTCTTAGGGAACTGTTGCATGTTTCACGCTTTTTTTTACTGTTACGTGAACCTTCTTATTTTGATGTATACTCAGTTTTATAGGGTCACATTGAGATTGTAAATATTTAATGTTTGAACTAGAGTAGGTCAAGTGTGCATAAAACGGCGACTAAGGAACAGAGTTGAAAATAGTAAGCTTGGTCATTATTTACATAGTTTCACGAAGGTTTTTATTAATAAGCATACCGATTTATACAGAATTGAACTTTGACAAAACTGTACATATTGCATCTGGTTCTGTTTTCATAAAAACATAATCCGATTATCATACTTATTATCAAAATGATATTTAATAGATATAAGTTATTTCACAACAAGTGGTCTACCTTATATTCACTGTGCATGTTAAATCAGATAGTTCAACCCAAATCAAAGAAAAAAATATCAAATACATCTTAAAAAAGCGTTATATAAATTCTACTATCTTTATCCTGTTATTTAAAAAAATAAATTCATTCTGTATCTATCTCGTTGGATAATCGCCCTGCAAAGAAATCTGCATGTTATTTTCTAATTAATCATATTTAATTAAAGAGCAATTATCATAGTTTCAGGTTTCTTTATTTCCCACAATAAAACAACATCACCATCAATTATTGATACCAGGTACCTGTCTAATCAACTACACAGAAAGGTGTCAGGTGTTTGGGTTTTCAGCTGGCGCTATATCGATCGAGTCCCTGACAACTAGATGCAATTATTTTGTCTCCTGTTTGAAAAATGATAAATGATTTCTGTACACATGCCACTTATTTAATTTGAGAAGTTTTGAATCCGCGATAATTGAATCCTTTTTATTTCTCTACTAGTGTTAATAATAGACTATAATAACTGAGGCCGGTGCTAGCGGGCATGGACGATGTTGCACTTTTCTATAAACTGTACTGAATATACTTTATAAAATCGAGATTGCAACTTTTCAGCTTTTTAATTTGAGTTCATTTCTCTCGTAGACTTTTGTATTTTCCAATTTTATAACGTCAGTTAATGTTTAATGTTTTTGCTTTGAAAAAAGGGAGCGAAGATAATAATGTTGAGCATCCTATTGCATACACATTTTTGTATTATGAAATAAGAGTAGTAACAAATAGAATATTGATTAAAATAAAATAGTCGAAATTCTTTACCTGAAACGAAGTAAGAAATGTTATTAAACCCTTAAAAATAAACATAAAGCAGGGAGAACTTTATTTTTCTCTTAATGGATTACGCATATGTAATGACTGCTTGCTCATATAATCACATACCTAGTTTAATATTTCATTACAAAATTTGTCATGAAGGTAAACTATAAAAGCAGTCATACCTTCAAATAACAAAATTTATGTAATATATCACTAAGTCAACTAGAGGAAACAAACTTAAGGCCAGGTACCTGAAAATTTATCTTAATTAACATTAAGTAGGTATTTTAGAATTAATCATCAAAATGTCATGTGAGTTTTTTTTCAAATATCAACCAACATGTTTCTTTAGCAATAATTGTTTCGAAAGAATGAATTTACATTTTGCACACTGTTAACATTTTACAAACGTCTTTTAAAAACTAATTAAAATTGGTAGACTTTGCAAAATTACCACAGCAGAAAAGGACAATTTTAAGATATAAACATCAACTTATGATATGACACCATTAATATTTTCATCTTGACTCAAGTTTTAAAACTTAGAAATTTAAGTTAACTTTGCCTGTATTGTCGTTGTTGATGAAATGTTATCATTTGTAATGTTATAATGTTAAAAAACTAATTGCCATCGAATTGGAAACTCACAATTTTATAAAAAGAAATCAAGTACCCAAAATTTAATTTACATATATCATTATTTAATTCATAATAGAAACAAAAACTTTCATTACAGATAGTTTTGATTCAGTTTTGTTTTCATCATAATATATTTTTGTTAGTTTTTTTAACAGAGTTGATATCAAAATAGTTCCATATTATAATATTTATTTTGCCTCACTCTCAGAGGTTATGTCGGTCATTTATATCCTGTTTAGATGTACTATTAAACCAGCATTCCGGTATTCTTGTATAAAAAAGATAACAATCTATTTTATTACATGCTTAGCAGTGGAGCAGTGAAATTGAAATCATACTTACTTGAAAATTTTACAGAGAAATTATATTTGATTATTCTGTCGTATGCAAATTTTGCTTCTTTAGGAGAAGCAAGGAAATAACTGCATACATTGTATTAAAAATGTAACAAGTTTCGAGAAATTTTACAGAACTAAATTGCAACATTGATTCGTTGACGTCATGATGTCATAAAGAAGAACGCATGGCGTTACGCGGCAAAACAAGTAAAATTCACTTAAAATCACTAAAGTGCATGGAATAAATAGAAATTGTGTTTGTTTTTCATATAAGATTGATATATAGTCATTCGCCAACACCAACTATTATCTTTTTACTCGTGGCTACGCCACTCGTTATGTCACCAAGGATGATCAATTTTAAAATTGTATTGAAACTGTGAGACTCATCTGATTGTCGTCAAGGGCAAAACGTTCCGGTTAAATTGGTTTGGAATAACCGATTAATAAATGGGTTATCTTACCAAACGCATCAAACATGACTTACACTGTTTGTATCTGGAACAAATATAATATCTCAGGTGACAAGGTTTTAATGAAATAATGCAACTAACCATAAAGCAATAAAATTGACAATCACACTATTGTTAAAGAAAAAGTTGCGTTTTTTTTTATTTTGTTACAGTTTGAGTGAAAAAAATGGAAAATGTGAAAAACCTTCTTATTCGATACATTCACAGTTGTATGTAGCCACATTTAGATTTAAATTTTCTAATATTTGTACTTGAGTTGTGCAAGTATGAACAATTTCAATACGACGCCTGAAGTAGCAACGAGTAAGCTTTGGAACCCACAACAGCTTGGCCACTAATAACATCATTAAATAATGTTTTACTTAATTAAAAAATGTACTTCCAAAACGAGTTTTACAAAAAGCTTAAAAAGCATGGTAAGATTGTACTTTAATCCTGTAATGTAAAACATAATTTTTCCTTTTGTAAAAATAAAACAATCGTATTAGATAACCGCCCTGGAAGGAAATCTGCATGCTATTTTGAACTAAATAACATTAATTAAAGAACCATTATGGTTGTTTCAGGTTTCTTTATTTCTTTCAATAAGACAACATCAAATCAATTATTCATACTAGGTATCTGTCTAATTAAGTTCACAGAAAAGTGTCACGTGTTTGGATTTTCAGCTGGTGCAATGTAGTTTCGAAAACTACAGGCCCCAATTATTTTATCTACTGTTTGAAAAAAAAAGATTATCGAAACACATGGCACTTATTTCATAAACAATTTATAGTTCCTGGATTTCATTGCTCTTGGAGATTTCCATTGTTTTTGAGTTTTTTTCTTTCTTCAGTAATATAACAAAAGCTCTACATGATTCTGTTGAGAAAGGGAGAAAAGAAAAATAAAGTGACATTCTGAATTAAGAAACATCAGCAGATGTGTTCATACGGCGGTTATCATGGAACCGTCAATGAAAAGCATCGTATTGTGCTCTAAAGGAGAAAACAATGTAAAACTCGTAGTATTAATTGACCACTCTTTCCCAGTCTATTACTATGGTATATTGTCTCCGTGACTTAAAACTGAATATAATTCACTATACCAGTTTACAATATCCGCGGTTCTTTTCCAATCTCAACAACAGAATCGATATTTATCTATTTTGTATTAAAACTGCAATTGTCGGTACGGATGCCTGTTGCTAGAAACATATTAATCCCATTGTCATCAAAACATACTGATCACACTTAAATAATATAGTTTAACGCAGAACAACAGTTCGCTTTTGTAAGAAAAGGATAACCATTATCTGCTCCGGAAAAAAATGAGCAATCATGCAAGAATTGCAATAATTATATAAACGTAGTTTATGAACAACTTATGTAACATTAGAATATATGTCTGAACCATGGTATTATGTTAAATATTCAAAAAAAGATAATGAAGAAGAAGAAGATGATGAAGATGATGATCATGAGGAGAAGGAGGCTGAAGAATAAGACGATACTGATGGTGATGATGATGATAATTGTAATTGTGGTGATGTTACGTCAGTTGTAATAGCGATATTTCGATGATGATGATGACGAGGATGATGATGATGATGTTGATGATGATGATGATGATGATGATGATGATGATGATGATGATGAAAATGTGTTGTAAGTTTACAAAGAGACATGTTTCGATGGCAATAAGAAACATCCAGTAAGCTGGTCGAGAGGGTCCGAATCATACATGCCGGCGTAGTATAAAAGATTGAAGTTGAGCAAAAATTGTAGAAGTTCGTCAGAGTAGATTGTAATAAGTCAATAAGTGTTATTCCATTGATCTGTGATACTATAAATTGCCCCAGAGAATGACGAGCATTCATTGAGGTTTCGCAATGAAAAAGAAGATGGACAAAAACCATCAATTTAAATTCCATTTGATTAGACATCAGTGTATCCCGGGGTCATATCAATTTAACTTAAAAACATGCTAATTGTTACTAATAATCTACCTTTGATCATTTTGTTACATACGAGGTAACGTTATCTCAAAGGCAATAAATTCCCAGTCGACTTTGCTTTTTACAAGCCGCTTTGTGGTTTGTAAACTTAATTAGATTACACTTAAAAAAAATAACTTAATGTCTCGTGGTGGAGGACTTTACGCGTTGTTAAACATGATTAAAAAGGAAACCGGAAAGCTTGATAAAACATAACTGATAATGCTCCAGCGGGAGGTATATTTGACGGAAGATCTAGATGCCGTAACGTTTGATACAAAGCTGTCAGCTAATTTGAGCTTAAATAAATAATGTTGGAACCAATGATAAAACTAAGTTTAGTTAAACTCATTTAAGCATCGCACATTACATTGGTTTAGATAATATTTCATCGTAATTATTTATAAATTGAACTTAAAAAAAGCTATAAATTATAACGTTCCGCCAATTTTACATTGCGTTACCTGATAAAGTGAAATAATTCCCAGACGTATTGTCGGTATTGTTTGATTAGTAACCCTTATAGCCATATAAGTTGTTGACTTAACAAGTGGGTACTGTTAATGATTTTGTTTGTAGAAGGATTAGTTCTTTGATCTTATATTAAACAGTTTAAGTGGACTGGCAACATGGCATAACGTTACGTGAAGGTTTCGCAAAGAGGATACCTTTGGTATCTATTGTTTATATATAGAATTGTTTTTACTTAGAAACATGAAGTATAGAGGAAAACCAAAACAACAACAAGAAAAACAAAAACAATTACAACTTAAAAACAGAAAGAAAAAATAAACTAAATTAAAAATAGGAACATAAAGAACATAAAATATTTGCAAATATAAAAAAAAAAATAAGACAGGGAGAGAAAAGAAGGCATTGCCATATATATTTAAAATTTACATAAAAGGAAATAAAAGTCATTTTGATACACTTAATCATTATTATTTTTATATTTGGTTTCGATAAAAACAAATTGATATTAAAACTTAGAATTGACAGATATAAGATACTTCTGCACATTGTGTTATACTATAAACTAATATATGTACGCTACACTCCCCGACCTGTGACCAAATTACCCATTGCTAAGGTTCTATGATCATAATATTCACCGCAAAATAACAGTAAAATGATCATGTAAAGAAACAAAGATTGTTTCACATAATTTTATATTTTGCATAACTATTTTCAAAAGTATTCGCTATTTTCAATAGTATTCGCAAAAATAGAAATCCAATCAGGAAAAAACGATATATTTTATTTGTTTACTCACGTCATCAAATACTAGATATTTATGATGTCAAACATATGGTGAGGTTAATAAACTGTATCATAATAGATTTTGGTCACGAAGTATTTTTTTTATAACTGTGGTGATTCTAATTTTAGACTTGAATTTCAACACAAGTTATCTATGTTTCCTTTTTCAACAGAATCGGGACCAACGTAAATTGTTAATATTTTGTAGAGCATTATTAATGCGGCGTTCGGCTTTTATAAAGGTTAAATACGTTATTTTCAGAAAAATCGTTTCATATAATTGTCAAAAATAAAAAAGAACGTCACATCTCTCGGGCACTGTATTAATGACGCCTTTATAGTCAAACGATGCATTTTTTTTCTAGGTAATATTACTGAAATACTTAGTTTGAAAGAGCACAGAATTGTTTTATTTTTTCAGCAGAAAATAAAAGCTGATAGCCGCTTTAATAGAAACTACGAGGTTAAAATGATTTAGGCCGTAACGCTTTATTGCTTGAGCGGATGGAGCGTTTAGGGTAATAAAACAGAAGCATGTATTTGATGTTTGTTTCCAACGTGGTTTAATGCTTTTTTATGTTAACGTTACATAAAACAAACGATTAATTTTCTATTGATTACCATTAAACAAGTCTGAGTACTTTGATAAATTGCTTGCCAGTTATAATAAATTATTTAGTTTGCCTTTGCCAAAGCGTGTGTTGCACGACACCTAAAACAGTAAATAATTAATTAAAAAAACAACAATAAAAAAAAACAAACACTGGGCTGCAAGGATTTCAATTTTATTATAAGATATACTGTGCTCATCTTTATGTAACACACGTTTTTTTTGTTGTTGCAGAATTGTATTAAACACTATTATTTCTCTTCTGAATATGTCCAATTTCAATAATGAAAAAATGCACAAACTATGCATTTGAAGGTGCATTTCCAATTAAAGGTCAAGTTACGGTGGTCCTTCCTTTAAAAAACTTTTATTTTTAATGACACTATGTATTCATACTGTTTTTAGCTTATTGTACTATCTAAAGTTTAGGCATTTTTTATGTGTTATATTTTTTTTCGTTTTCATATAAAGGTTTACGCCAAGAAAGAAAAAGTTATCTTTATCTTATTTCTATGAAACTATTTAAATCTTCACTGAACAACATGCATGTGGCTTGAAATATAGATTAACTGTGATTTTGTATTTGGCTTGTTGATAAAGTATTTAAAAAAAAAAACTTGATTAAATGTTAATCTGATTAGAACGAAATCCCATTGAATAAAAATAACGGAATTTGAAAATAAATTAAGTTTATAAGTATCATTTTGTCAATACGTAATTTTAGAAAATTTAGATTTTATTTATGTATGTAATTATTGTTGTTTAGTATAGTATGTTAAACGTGTTAAAACCTAACTGATACACATAGTTAAAGATATACTATGCTCAAATTTGATTTTTGAAACTTTTGATAATTGCTTCACAGTCTTTTTGTACATATAAAATCTTCTTATAAAAAAAATATGTTATGCATTAAATCCTACACACTATATTGGACAATCTATTTATATATAGTTACATTTATTACCTGGCTGTTTTTTTTCAAAACAGAACCAGCTAGCTTGAACGTTATTTTATTCAAATAAGACATATTTAGTATTAGTTTTATAGATTTCCATAAACTTCTGCCATAAACATATTTCAATCAAAGATGAGCACAGTATAACTTTAATAAGCTAATTGATCTTTATAATTAAAAAAGAGAATACCTCCCATATTACCCAAATCAAAGAATATGTTTGTATAAAAGAGCGAATGACACAAATTCGAAATATTGCTAAACGGTCAAAATTCTACTAAATATAGCAACATGCTAGTTTCTTTCCTAAACGTTTTATTATGTCTATATGTTGCACGTATTCATTATCCCTCATGTACAAACTTAATCAAACCGAGTCTGCAATTCTTATATGTAATTTTGTTGTGATAAATGCTTCCGTGGGATCACTTTGTTTCCAGATTTTTATATAAAAATTATATTAAAAACAATTAAGGACATAAAAAACTTAAACATTGTAAAATGAATATAGAAAACAGAATTTATCATACAGGGTTGATTTTGACTAAGTATGGTTTTATTGTACAAAACTAAATATTTTGAGAATTTACCATATTATTAAATGATCATAATTTTAATGTTTATATAATTTATGAAATAATTCAGCGACATAGATAACATAGTTATTTATGTCTCTGAATAAATGAATTGGATATAACTTTATTCTCTTAAAGTTTCGTTTTCATTATACAATTCTTTATACTGGAAAGGGTTAAACAAAACTATTTTCATTATAAAGTATTAAATTTTATCATTGTCAAAGGTTGTAACATTAAAATGCTATATATTATCTTTTTTCATAAAGCATGTACCAGTTGTCAGGGAAACAAATCGACCGGAAAATCAGCGACACTTTTTCCAACCGTTATTTCTTTAAAAAAAAAATCTATTTCTTAAATGATATCATGTTGACTGCTGATATATACCAATTATTGGATTCCAATTTCAACAGGATCTATGCACATCTTTTTACTTCGAGTGAGGGCCAACTCTCTAATGTTGTTAAAACTTGTAGCCCTACCCTATTCCTTTTTTTTATGAATAACTATAGCATCTGAAAATCGTTATTGTTTTTCATAAGTTTGCATGTGATATTGTATCTGTTCCTGTAAAGAATGAAAAAAAAATCAACAATAAACTAAATTAAACAAATGGTTATTTCTTCACATCATCGGATAAAGAAGTTACATCACCTGGAACGATCGATTGTAACATTGCTATGAAACTGTGCACATCTCTAAATTGTCTTCATGGGCAATACGTCCCGGTTGAATTGATTGGGAGCAACAGATTAATCGATGCCTTATCTTACCAAACGAGTCGCACTTGATTACATTGTGTTTGGAATAGATCTATGCCTTTTTATCACAGAATGAAAGTTTTCATGACATAATACAATTAACCATGCAGCAATAAAACAAACAAAGCCATTGTTTTTCCTAGGGAACTGTTGCGTGTTTAACGCTTTTGCTACTGTTACGTGAACCTTCTTAATTTGATATATACTCTTGTATAGGGTCACATTGAGATTGTAAATATTTAATGTTTGTACTAGAGTAGGTCAAGTGTGCACAAAACGGCGACAAAAGAACAGAGTTGAAAATAGTAAGCTTGGTCATTATTTACATAGTTTCACGAAGGTTTTTATTAATAAGCATACCGATTTAGACAGAATTGAACATTGACAAAACTGTACATATTGCATATGTTTCTGTTTATCATAAAAACATAATCTGATTATCATACTTATTATCAAAATGTTATTTAATAGATATAAGTTATTTCACAACAAGTTGTCTACCTTATATTCATTGTGCATGTAAAATCGGATAATTCAACCCAAATCATAGAGAAAATGGCGGAGATATCTTAAAAATCAGGATAAAATTTCTAATATTCATCCTATTATTTACAAAAATAAATTCATTCTGTAACTATCTCGTTGGATAATCGCCCTGAAAGAAATCTGCATGTTTTTAATTAATCATATTTAATTAAAGAGCAATTTTCATAGTTTCAGGTTTCTTTATTTCCCACAATAAAACAACATCATCATCAATTATTGATACCAGGTACCTGTCTAATCAACTTCGCAGAAAGGTGTCAGGTGTTTGGGTTTTCAGCTGGCGCTATATCGATCGAGTCCCTGACAACTAGATGCAATTATTTTGTCTCCTGTTTGAAAAATGATAAATGATTTCTGTACACATGCCACTTATTTAATTTGAGAAGTTTTGAATCCGGGATAATTGAGTCCGTTTTATTTCTCTGCTAGTGTTAATAATAGACTATAATAACCGAGGCCGGTGCTAGCGGGCATGGGCGATGTTGCACTTTTCTATAAATTGTACTGAATATACTTTATAAAATCGAGAATGCAACTTTTCAGCTTTTTGATTTGGGTTCATTGATCTCGTAGATTTTTGTATTTTCCAATATCATAACGTCAGTTAATGTTTAATGTTTTTGCTTTGAAAAAAGGGAGTGAAGATAATTATGTTGAGCATTCTCTTGCATACACATTTTTGTATTATGAAATGAAAGTAGTAACAGATAAAAGATTCATTTTTAGAAAAGTCGAAATTCTTTACGTGAAACGAAGTAAGAAATGTTATTAAACCCTTAAAAATAAACATAAAGCAGGGAGAACTTTATTTTTCTTTTAATGGATTACGCAGATATAAAGACTGCTTGCTCATACAATCACATACCTAGTTTAATATTTCATTACAAAATTTGTCATGAAGGTAAACTATAAAATCAGTCATAGGCATACCTTCAAATAACAAACTTTATGTATTGTATCACTAAGTTTACTTAAAGCCACTTCATTAATATTTTAAATGCATTGACATTTCTGTTTCTCTATAATATCTTAAGACATAAAAATATTTTCTCAAGCCATTTAGTTTGTAACACTCATTATTTGACTATTCTTCTTTTGTATGTTACTATGTATATCGTCTATGAATTCGTGACTTAAAACTGAGTGAAATTCATTATACTATTATACAATTCCTGATGTTCTTCTTCAGTTTATTTCATCACAGCAACAACAGAATCTATATTTGTTTTGTATATAAACTGTATTTTCCTGTCCGGATGCATGATGTTTGAAACAAATAAACCGCAGTGCTATCCCACCAAACGGATTCAACTTAATTGATATACTTTGAACGCTGACCCAACCTTTAAAATATGTCTCATGATTCTGACTCAAGAAAGCATGGAACCGTAAGGTACATCTCTCTGCAATGTTGTTTTTACCATTTATGACAATTGTTTAAACTAAAATTGAAACTACGTTTTTGACTTGTATATCAATCTATTTCCTCATTTTTGCTAAATAAATTATAATTTATGCATATAAATTTAAATGCATTGCCATGAGATATTTCTTTGCTTAATTTTTAGAGGTATTATTAAGAGAATGATAGAGGTGGTTCAAGTATTTGTTTAGGATGTGGCTATTTTGGCAGTAGAGGGTCAATTATGTTCTGTTTTGGTTGGTGGTGACGTTGTGAAATATTTTTGACTTTCAGTTATCAATTTTTAACATTAAATTCTACCTTCTAATTACTTTCAAATTTTAGAGGAGTTATGTTGCAAAGTGATTAAAAGTCATCTCAAAATAAAAATAAACTCACAATTTTCAAATATTTTAAAAGAATTATTAAAAATGATTGGTCTATAATGTGCTCATACAATTTTAGGAATTTCAAATTTTGATGGAAAAAAACAATATAAATGTGTCATTTGGGTATTCGTATAACATATTGCTTGACACTAAAAAGTGTTGAAAAAGTCCTAAGAGATTGAGTATAAAGTTTTTAACATTAATATTATGAAAAATAGATTTTGTTGTGGAACATTTTATTTTTCTGCTATATAAGTATTTGACACATCGGGTCATATTTCTTACAATTACCAACAAAATCCATACATAATAATGTTCGTTGTTTGTTGTTACGTCTAAATATACTAAATACTGTCAACATAACTACATAGTGTATTTATTTACAGATCTTCCAGTATAGATCAATTCATTTTAAATCTTTTTAAATACATTTTTGCTTAATTATTGTTTGACTTAGTATTGTATTCATGCTTTTAGTTTTGTTTGTGTGATATGCAAACAATAAAACAATTTGATAAAAAAATATTTGTCCCAATAATATTCGCCTGTAATGACCAAGATAGGTTATGCTTCAGTAACTTTAATGAAAATCTGTGAAGATGAAACCAAATTGCATATTTGAAAGTATAAACATCGTTGCTTTACCCGGAAGATTTAGTAGCCTTCTATCGTTCTAAGACGTGAGTTTGGATATTATACTTTCCATCTAGTGAGTTTTTACTTATATTATTCATTCTATTAATGTTTAATCAAAACAATTAATCGCCAAGATTTTAAGTAATTTCTTATTTTTCCCAAACATAATACAGATAATTACGACTCCATTCATCCCACCTCTAGTTTCACATAGCACATGAATTCCTCAGAATTTACCTGTAAGTTCAACGTCTGACAATAATATTCTAAATTATTTATTAATTCTTGTAGCCCGTCCGCCGTTTCTGACAAAAAAAGGAATGAAAAAAACGGCGTCGTCAGCATATAGCAATAAGAAGATGGATAATTAATCTAATGTAAACAATAATCACTATTTGTAAGAAACATCTCTACATAATTTACAATGAGAGAGAAAAAATTATCTCCTCTTGTTATAAGCCTACGTCACAATTATGAATCAATAAGTAGAGCCTCTTTAAACAAAGATCCAATAACTTTGCAAGAATACAACGCATCAAAAGGGGTTGCTTATTATATTAAGAAATGCATTGCCAAGTACTTAGTAAGCTATATCAACCCATTACTTCACGAGCATTTTGTGAAAATTGGATTTTTCATTGAAAAGTCTCACATTACAAGTTCAACTTGCTATAAAACTATAAAAACTGCTTCAATACTAATCAACTTGGCACAAGTGTTGACTGAACCATTGCCTGCCTTTGCAACAACATGATCATTGCTTAAATTTCATGTTACCATGGCAACGAGGGGACATCTCAAAATTGCCAGAAATCACTATTATGCGTTGATTTTTTTCCATCAAAATTGATTTCAAAGTGCTGCAACTTCTCAATTGATTGAGATAGAGTCAATTGCTTTTCAGCGTTGGTTACACTTTAACTTACGATCGATCTGGGGTCATTTTTAGCTTCTTACAAGTCCATAATTTTCTTTGCGATGAGGGAGACTGCCGCCCCCATTCACAGCCCCCAAACAGAAGAGGGCACATCCCCCTTCTGGCAACCTCCTGATGTATCATTTGGTTGTGGTGGGGGGGGGCGCCGAAAAAGTGGTCACTTTTAAAAACAACATTTCTCAAACAAAGATAAGTGAAGGGGGCCCTTATAAGGCATTTTTTCACCATTTAAGACAACAAAATTAGGGTTGGGGTGAAGTTAAAAGGCGTGTGTACCGCGTAATGGTTTAAGAAATTTATTCACATCCTCTTTTATGGGTGATAAATATTAAACAAGTTTATTTGTTAAACTGTATCTTTCAAAGTAATATGACCTGTAAATCTAAAGTTAAAACCAGTTTTTAACGATTTACTACATTTTCTACCAGGAAAATTATGAAATACCTTTGTTCGTTTAATTTTGGTCATATGACAGTAAAAATGATTTTGGCTAACCTCAGGTGTTACAAACTTAAAGCAACATCCGGGATCAAAACCACCTCACCTGCTGTAATTCAAGACTATTTATATCAACAAATTAACAAAATTGTAGGTTTCAAATGAACGAGGACAATAAAATATGAATATAATTACTTAAACCGAGTCGTCTGTTTGCTTGAATAGAACGTTTGGCAAATATCTAAGTCACGATAAAATAAGTTGAAAATGAAAATTCTTTTCTGAATGTTGGGCTTGTACATCTATATAATGACTTGCCTTTATGATAGGATAGTATAAAACTGCAGTTAAATAATATCATGTTATGAACCGACTACGACAATTTTTCTCATGAATTTAGAACACGTGTGACAGTTGATAATTCTGAAAACCTCAATAAATGTGTGTAATATTCAAGGTGACTGGCGATATTATCATAAATTCCAAACTTTCTTAGTTATTAAGAAAACTAAGAAAAAGGAAAACATTAATAATGTAATAAGAAGAAACATGTTTATATTTAATACTTAAAAATGAATTACAAATCACGGAACAATAATTAAAGCAAAATGCTTTACTTACAATGGGGGACTACGTCAACTGCTGTCTTTTAATATTCATTTATTCCAAATCACCTGTCCATTTTTTTCTATGAATAATGTAATATTTTTTTATCTTTTTTCTTTTGTCAGATTTTGGCTCATATAAATTGTTTTTTTTTTCTTGCAACAGAACAATGGAAAACATTCATCAGAAATTTTACCCTTATTTTTCATAAACAACATCAAAGATCTTGTAACAACTCAATTCTTTAATGGTTTTGTATCATAAATATATTGCACAAGTGAAGTTTTATCAGTATTGTAAGTCCCAAAATGCATTATTTGTAAATATATTACCGAATTTTCATTTCATGTTAATAAAGAGAGGTAATATTAGAAATTTATTTTCTATAAAGTCAAGTTTTTCAATAAGAAATGAAAGCATATATATTTTAAAGATAACATTAAATGTGGATAAATATTTGCATTACATATTCTACATATTCTTTGATGTTTGAAGCATAATTATATACATATATTAAATTTCATTTAAGTGTTGTTACAACCTCAATGACAACATACAGGATCTTTAAATCAAATGTGCGGCTTTAAGATTAATGATAATTCGAATTTCTTTGAACATGAAACAATGTCTTAACTGGAAAAAAAACTTGCCAATAACTAAACATAAATGTATGAAATCTTAGGGTCATTTGTTTAAAAACCAAATGTACATAGATTAAATGTGATTAATTTGGTTTCAAGTAGAGAAAAAAAAATCATGCCTGGTACCTGACAATTTATCTTAATCAACATTAAGTAGGTATTTTAGAATTAATGATGAAATGTCATATGATTTTTTTTTCAAATATCAACATATTGTTTCTTTGCAATAAGTGTTTCGAAAGAATGAATTTACAATTTGCACACTGTTAACATTTTACAAATGCCTTTTGAAAACTAAATAAAATTGGTTGACTTTGAAAAACAACCATAACAGAAAAGGACAATTTTAAGATATAAACATCAACTTTATGATATGACACCATTAATATTTTCATCTCTACTTAAGTTTTAAAACTTAGAAAATTAAGTTAACTTTGCCTGTATTGTCGTTGTTGATGAAATGTTATCAATTGGAATGTTATAATGTTAAAAAACGAATTGCCATCGAATTGGAAACACACATCTTTATAACAACAATCAAGTACCCAAAATTTAATTTACATATATCATGTTATTTTGTTTCATAATAGAAACAAAAACTTTCATTACAGATAGTTTTGATTTAGTTTTGTTTTCATTATAATATGTTTTTGTTAGTTTTTTAACAGAGTTGATATCAAAATAGTTTCATATTATAATATGTATTTTGCCTCACTCTCAGAGGTTATGTCGGTCATTTATATCCTGTTTATATGTACTATTAAACCAGCATTCCGGTATTCTTGTATAAAA
Source organism: Ruditapes philippinarum (assembly GCF_026571515.1). Classification (NCBI taxonomy): domain Eukaryota; kingdom Metazoa; phylum Mollusca; class Bivalvia; order Venerida; family Veneridae; genus Ruditapes; species Ruditapes philippinarum. The sequence goes on along the minus strand of NW_026857858.1, from coordinate 70,938 downwards.
ATGATAACAATCTATTTTATTACATTCTTAGCAGGGGAAATTGAAATCATACGTACTTGAAAATTTTACAGAGAAATTATATTTGATAATTCTGTCGTATGCAAATTTTGCTTCTTTAGGAGAAGCAAGGAAATAACTGCATACATTGTATTAAAAATGTAACAAGTTTCGAGAAATTTTACAGAACTAAATTGCAACATTGATTCGTTGACGTCATGATATCATGAAGAAGAACGCATGGCGTTACGCGGCAAAACAAGTAAAATTCACCTTAAATCACTAAAAATGCATGAAATAAATAGGAATTGTGTTTGTTTTTCATATAAGATTGAAATATATTTCATTCGTGAACACCAACTATTATATTTTCACGAGTGGCGTAGCCACAAGTGAAAATATGCATCTGGTGTACACTCAAGTGTTACATATTTCGATCTTGCATTCAGAACAAACAAATATCCACTATTCAGTCTGTAAAACGGTTATGTCTTCACATTTTGACATATGCAGAAGTTATGTCACCAAGGATGATAAATTTTAAAATTGTATTGAAACTGTGAGACTCATCTCATGGGCAAAACGTTCCGGTTGAATTGGGGTGGAATCACCGATTTATAAATGGGTTATCTTACCAAACGCATCAAACATGACTTACACTGTTTGTATCTGGAACAGATCGTATCTCTCAGGTGACAAGGTTTTTATGAAATAATGCAACTAACCATAAAGCAATAAAATTGACAATCACACTATTGTTAAAGAAAAAGTTGCGGTTTTTTATTTTGTTACAGTTACAGTGAAAGAATGGAAAATGTGAAAAACCTTCTTATTCGATACATTCACAGTTGTATGTAGCCACATTTAGATTTAAATTTTCTAATATTTGTACTTGAGTTGTGCAAGTATGAACAATTTCAATACGCCGCCTGAAGTAGCAACGAGTAAGCTTTGGAACCCACAACAGCTTGGCCACTAATAAAATCATATCTAATAATGTTTTACTTAAATAAAATAAATATACTACTATACCGATTTTAACAAAACAAGCTTAAAAAGCATGATAAAATTGTACTTTTGATCCTGTAATTAAAAAATATAAAATATTCTATTCCCTAAAAATGAGAACAATATGTCATTGGATTACCGCCCTGGAAGGAAAACTGCATGCTATTTTCAACTAAATAACAATAAATGAAAGTGCAATTATTTCAGTTTCATGTTTCTTTTTTCCCCACAATAAGACAACGTCAAATCAATTATTCATACCAGGTACCTGTCTAATTAAATTCACAGAAAAGTGTCACGTGTTTGGATTTTCAGCTGGTGCAATGGAGTTTCGAAAACTAGAGGCCTTATAGAGGAGTTATTTTGTCTACTGTTTGAAAAAAAAAGATTACCGAAACACATGACACTTATTTCATAAACAATTTATAGTTCTTGGATTTCATTGCTCTTGGTGATTTCCATTGTTTCTGAGTTTTTTCTTTCTTCAAGTAATATAACAAAAGTTAGCTCTACATAATTCTGGTGAGAACGGGAGAAAAGAAAAATAAAGTGACATTTTGAATTTAGAAACATTAGCAGATGTGTTCATACGGCTGTTATCATGGAACCTTCAATGTGACACTTCCGTGCCATTCCATAAAAAGCGGCGTATAGTCGCTATGGTCCCAAAATAAAAGAAAGCATGTGTCCTGAACGAGAAAACAATGTTAACTCGTAGTATTAGTTGACCACTTTTTCCCAGTCTATTACTATGGTATATTGTCTCCGTACACATGACTTAAAACTGAATATAATTCTATATACCAGTTTACAATATCCACTGTGCTTTTTCAATTTATTTTATTGCCTCAACAACAGAATCGATATCTTTTTTGTACTAAAAATGCAATTCTCTCTCCGGATGCCTGCTGTTAGATACATATAAATCACATTGTTGAATTCCACTTAATTGAACACAGAACAACAGTTCGCTTTTGTAAGATAGGATAACCATTATCTGCTTCGGAAAAAAATGAGCAATCATGCGAGAATTGCAATAATTATATAAACGTAGTTTATGCCTAAGAAACAAATATTTTTCTTCATCTTTATGAAACGACAAGCATTATTCTATATTGGATAAAGAGTTTTTTTTTAAAGCAGTACGCCTCACTATTCATGCTAATTTTCAAGAAAATTTTGAAAATGTATTTGAATGTTTATTTTTGTGAGGTAACCAAAAGAAAGCAATTTAGACATTATCAATGGCGCTTACAAAGCACGAAAATAACCAAAAAGTGGTCAAAATATGCATAAATAGCCTTGACTGCCTTAGTAACGCAATAGAAATATAGTTATAAAATTAATACTGAAAAATCAGTCATTAATCGCACATAAAATATTACTTGAATTTTGTAACTTTTACGGAATACAAATGGTGGAACGCGGACCAACCGATTTATACGAATACTTTAATACAAAATAGCGCTGAAGTACTTTTTTGTCGTGCAGTAACAGCTGCAGACGCCCTCAGATTTATTAAACCCCTCGTCCGTCCTGCTCAGGTTTTGATTGTATCCTCGTGCGTCTACAAATATAAAAGCGCGGAATATCTCTATTTACACTCTAATGATAAGTTCTTGCTCAAAGAAACAAGGTAACAACGACAGGGCCTTAACAGGACTTAAACCCGTGCTCCAAATCAACATCTGAATTACACAGTTAAGAATTATAGTAATCGATGGAATCATGTATTGAAATATCCAGATAAACATCAGTTCTAAAAAAGTAAAAACAAAAATCCCGATGAAGTGAATAATTTAAAATTCCTTAATTTATCATAATTAGACCATTGCCTACTGAAGATGCCGATGCAGATATTATTGACATACCCGGACAATTATTTTCTAAAACTTTTGAAAGTTTATTTACCATGCATGAAACATAAAATTAAATGTTCAACATGAAATTTAAATATCGGAAAAAATCATTCGAGCCTGTATCATGTTAAGCAACAGGCATAACAAATTGAATTGGATTATATTTATGAATCATCAAATGTTTCATTTTTAATCAGAACTGAATTAAATATAATCTTTTCATTGTTGTAAAAAGATCTGGAAACAAAGTGATCCATCGGAAGCATTAATCACAACAAAATTACAAGAGAATTGCAGACTCGGTTTGATTGAGTTTGTACATGAGGGATAAACCATCTAACGTTTCTAATTAAAAAGGTATGAATTGTATAACCCCGATAAACTATGTACAATATGTAAATATTATATTGTATAAGAATAACAAATACATATCCTCTATACTTTTAACCAAATTTATAAACAAATATGCTAAGATAGTGCAAGATATATATTTCTTTTATTCGGAGTTTAGTTACGTCCCGTTGGAATAAATATTGTCAACAACAATATGGCTTAGATCAACACAACCAGAGTGTTTTTAATCAAGGTAAACCTGTTTAAGAATGCAATAATTTGGTTTCAAATTTCTTTGGTTTATCAATAACGACTGCGACAAATCGATCATGAAAATGGTCTGAATCATTTCCTTTGTTGAAAGGTGTTAAGTATTCTAGAATGAACAATGTTGCATATTGATTGTGTCTCAATTTCCCGCTTTTCGTTTTCTGTTTGCTGTTGTTGTTTCTTCTATAAATCTCTGTTGTTTTTATTCTTCATATAATGCAAGATCATAATTTTAATACTTCCCAAGTCGTATCTAAATAAGACATACATGCAATGTTTAAGTGTTTTACTTATATCCAGCTTTGCCCAAATAGGAAGACAAAATGTATACGCCAAATATTTCTTGCATAGTTGTGATGACTAATTATTCCTGATAACATTTCTCTCTTATCATTTGCCTATCTTTTAGCTTTTTTAGTGTAAAAAGTCAAATTTAAAGATTCAGTCGCATTAACGTAGTACATGTAGTAGAGGTCATTGTAGCTTTGCTGGTAAAAGACCTCAGGCACGAGCGGGCATTTGAGAAAACCAACCGACGTTCCGTAAGCTAGCTGGATAGTTTTATCTAATTAAATAATCCAACAAATAGAGAAAAAGGGAATTCCTGAAGACCGCCAAAAATGAAAATGTTGCAGGTTCGGTTTGACGGAACTTTTCGTTGACGGTACTGGAAATTGCAAATAACGATCAAAGCCCCCTAGCACTGGCTTAAGCATACTTCAACATCTTAACACAAAAATGATAACATTTTGAAGTTAGAAACATCCAAAGATGTATTCATACGGCGTATGGTACCCAATTGAAAGAAAGTTTGCGCCCTTGAACAAGAATAATGGGCTGTACTAAACAAAATGGAATTTTGAAAGTGAATCAGAGGTTATGAAGCCAGCAAATCACAGACATGACATCAAAAGACAAACAAAAAGTTCAAAAGCACAAGAAAAAAACAAAAGAAAAAACCCACTAAAAATAGCACAATAATGTACACGAAACAATTACATGTATGTCGTGCTGGACGAATGATCGAAAATATAACAGGTCTGCCATCAAAGTCACTGGCGGGATTCAAACCAACAGCAGTGAGTGGTCTGCAGTCAACGACCTTAATCGCCTTGCCACGGAAGCCACTACATCATGTTAAATTGCAATACGTAACATTAATATCATAAAACTATCACAATCACATGATCACTAGAATTTGCTTCTAAAAATCTGACTAAAGTTTAGATCTGTTTATATCTTTTAAGAAGAACTGATGACGACCGTATTTACCCGATTTCCCGATAATTTTTTTTAGCCATGCAATCAAACCGGTTTTTAGATAGGCATAAGAAGAAGTATCAAAATATCGTTATCCATGGAAGTTAAACAAATTGTTGATTTTTGTAAGAACAAAAAATGTCTGAAGTATTTTGTAACAAATTGACTCGAAATAATATAGTAAATTTTAATAGCCAGTCTATATACCTGTCGGCTATATGGACAACGCTATATTTGTTCTCTTAATTGTGAAAATTACTACCACTCAGAATTGGTTTTCCCAGGGCTAAAATTAGAAACCACATCGCTTTCAAAATAATAAAAGCTCGCCGATGATTGCAAGTTAGGTAAACAGAAATAATTTCGTATTAAGTCACGGTCAAATTTAAAAGCGGGACATTTTTAGAGTTGATTTTAATCATATTGCTTGCAAAATATCCATTGATTAATTCCATGGCTTCGATTGTAATAGGATTATTACTTTTCAAAATTGATACTTGATAAATAATATACCCCGAACTATAATTGTATCGCTCAAAAAAATAACTGTTTCGAGTTCTGATGCAAAGAATTGCTACGCCCTCGTGACATAATGATGCGCATCCGAACGACAAACATGTATTCTATCAAGCGATAAAATCACCGATTTTGATATATTATTTCGATTTTAACACGACATCAACAAATAAATGCTGTCATATTAGACAGGCATTCAAAATTACGAAGTTGCACTCTAAATATTTGATGAGCTTGTACGCAGCTGCCAAGTTGCTGCAAAAACTGATAAGCAAAATAAATGTGATCACTTATTGCACTTGGTGAAAGTATTGTTATGAAACAACCACATTTCTCATAAGCATGCGTTTTTTTCTATGTTTGAAATAACACAAAACCTGTTCAATATTTTTTAATGAAAAATGATATAATGATTAACTAGCATCTTCAAAGCAATGGAGCAATCAGTTATTCATAAATATTTGTTCGGTTCCAGAAGTTCTATCAATATTTTAGCAACACAACAAATAACTCATTTTTATCATAAGAACGATACAGTTTCATTGATTGTTTGTTATTTCTATACAATTTGAGAATGCAAATGAGCTTGTTGTCTTTAATTATAAAGTGTGATAATAATCAAAGTTAGGTTTGAGCCATATTCTTGGAAATTTCTTTTCAGATTTAATGTGTCTATATACACACGTTTTGATACACATCTTGTTTACTACATTTTTTAAACAAACCGCTTGAAGTACACAATTGTTCTTTTTTGGATCCGTAATCACACAGATCAATAAAATAAGTCAAAAAGGAAACTTGGGAGGCCTGTTTGAAATTGTAACGCGTGACTTATGACCCAAGAAGGAAAGCGATAAAAACTTTTTATATAATTGTGTTTTTCGCTAAGAAGGCTTAAATTTTGTTAGACAGGCAGTACATAACTGTATTTTAGTATCATGTAATTTGTTCGTTTCATACATGAACTAGTTAATCGCGAGTAGAACGATCACATTATTTTGAAACTGCAAATAGCCAACATTATTCCACTTGTCTTTTTTAGCATTACGTTTGTATTGATCAGAAACATACAAGGTTGTTATCTAAATAATCCAAAACATCTGATTGGTTTCTTTTAGTATCGTATAATTATTTCGTGGCACAATAGTCAAAGCTGTTCGAAATGTTATAAAACAGACTTAGATATGTTTTTTCAAGGTATTTAATGTGTTTGTTATGCTCCACTTGCATGAAATAAGGTGATAAAAAGCTGGGTTATCTCTAGAAAAACACTCCCTGCGTAAATTCATCAAAGATTATAAATATTAAATGCTTGTAATCAAGTATGTCAAACGTGAAAGTCTGAACGATAATTTATCATCTAATTCATGCATAAAGCTGATAAAATGGAGAGATAAAACAATTGAGCATCAGAAGTTAAAAAAAAATTTTAGAATAATTTTCATTTCAATAACACAGGAAACAAAATTTCACCTTAGAGCAGTCATGCCGTCTTGTAAATCTATTTCTAACTATAATTTTGTAAATTAAAAATGAGCAGTCTACCCCTTAGAATCCAAACAAGAAGATTCAGCGGAAAGTCCTAATCTCCGTAATGAACGATATTGTTTATGTTGTAATAATTTAGAAATAGAAGATGAATATCATTTTAAATGTATCAAAATTATGGAAAAAAATACATAAAGGACATTTACATCAAAATAACATCTGTTATCAAATTTTTGAATCCTAATTATAAGATTTAGCTCATACATGTACAAATATCACTGCTCGTTAAAAACGCCCTTGCTTTAAGATACTTGTTACTAACTGTAGGAAGGTAAATAGTCACTGTTCTAGCTCCTTAAGCATTATAAATAGTTTTGATTTTCATGTATCGAGTCTCTAACATTTCTCTTACATTAAGTTTTTCTTTTCGTATCTCACGTTGACAAATATATGTATTTATATCTATAAATAAAATGAATCTGAATTAATTATCTGTTCTGTACAAAACAATTTTTGTTACACTTCTGCAAAGAGACATGAGATTTGGAATAATGAAACAGATAGACGGGAAAACAAATTGACGGACAGATATATCGATTTTATAATTCATTCTGGCTCCATAAACATTGATTACTAAGCTATAACAATAAATTCAGAGTCAGATCTTTTTTTAAAGAGTAACAAACTAGTTTTAAAATGGGATATATTTTTCACATATAAATTAATTATTATCAAATGTGCGTCATCCGCTCTGTGTTATTGTGTTGTTTTAAGCACTATTTTTACCTCACCGTCAATAGTGTTGAAATCAATTACCCATGACATGAAATGTAATGGCAAATTATAAACCAATTATATATCAATTTCGGGATGAGAAGTGTCCTTTTTGTCTGTAAGATTATCTGGGATTTCTACGCCGATAAAAACACATTTGTGTTAGTTATATCTCCACTGTAACCATAAATAACCGATATACAACTTGTCCGGGACCAATTGTTACGGTCGGGCCATTTAAACAGCTTGTACTAATTTTCTCCGCATGTGACCGACAACTTATTCGACAATTAACCATTTTACAAATTGCCCTGGACCAATTTTTACGGAGAAACTACACCTCGCTCAAATATCGAACCAGCGAACCCTTCATTACAAATTCGACGCTCTCCACAATGAGTTTAGCGGGCATATGAAAAGTGTTCTTATATTAGCTTTGTACGATCACATTTATTTGTGTCCCAGTTACTGGTAAATTACAGCCGCCTTATGTTTTGATATCGTAACTTACTGATGCTACAATATAAATTGCGATTATAATCTTGTAACCATTTTTGAATGCATCTTTGAAAGAAAGAATTTACCCGAGATATTGCACAAATTAAAATTGTTTACATAATTAGATAAAGCAAAATTGTCTGAAACCAAAATGGCATTAATAACTTGTAGAACTCGCAGAAGTTCATCTATGAGGAGGATGCGTCAATAATTTTTAACTATTTTCTGAAACAAGCAATCATGTAGACAACTGTAGCAATGGCAATTGCAAAAACAAGCTACAGACTTTATTTAATTTCAAACAACTAATCAATGGGCATCAAACTATTAACAAATTGATAATTTGTTATGTTGTTTACCTTAGATACGTTTTGTCACGGTAAATAAAGCCATCCCTGTTTTGCAACGTCATTTAATAATAGTCTGTTGGCGCATGCGCTAATAAATGATCATATGCGCAGTCTCTGTTGCCCCATAAATATCTGCAGAATTTTCCTGCAAGTTAATGTATTCTTAGCTATTTGTCCCAGTACCATGACAACCCCAGAACAACATGAACTTCAGGCTATTTATTGGGCTGCCAGAACCCGAGTGTTTTACTAGACATACTTTTTCTGCTGCAGGTAAATCTGCCTGTACGAAACAATGGCGAAAGGCGTTGGGACGAGTGCTTTTATTTGTCTGATTTTTCTTGGACTGTTTTTAAGATCAGGTAAATATAAAAATTTTGATATTGTGCTTTTTGCTCTGAGAGAAAAAAAACATTGACGTTTTATCGTTTTAATTAATATCATTCATTATCTGTTTTTAATTGTTTGACAATTTTTCGGTGCATCATGTTAAGCTTTTTATAAAACACTTATAGTAACTCGGGAAGTGTAATGATTAAAGGTGTTTTAGATAACAAATAACCGTGCAAAGAAATTACTACAATTTGAAATACTCAACTTTGAACAACAAATATAACAAAAATTTAACTTAAGTTTTCGATATAAACATAAACGTATTATGTTTTATAACAAATTAGAATCTATTTTAATAAAATAGCAGCCATAATACATAAGAATTTTTTTCTACCATAATAATTGTGAGCATGTGAAGCAAAGCAGGATTTTATAACATATTATATTCTCATATCAAAATATATAACACTGAACGGTTAGACTTCTTTCAAATCAAGCTTATTAAAAAATCGAAAGAAATAAGTAAAAAAAAAATATAGCAATATATAGTTCATCATTATTAATTTTTTTTTTGCAAAAAAAGTTAATAAAGTTTTTCAAGTGCCATCAGTATAATGTTACTTATCGTCAATCTACTGATTTGTTTTTATTTTGCAATATCTATGTATTTGTTTATATTATCTTAGTAAATGAATTAAGTTGATAATTAATTGAAATTGATTAATTATCAAATTAATTGATTTTATTTAGTAACTGACATTTATCTAGTAACTGACAGTTTTGTACGTGTCTAAGAATAACAACATTAAAATAAATTTAGTACATGTTATAAACTATGCTAAAGTGTCATCGCAGAATATCTATTGCTGTTATGATAATATAGAAAAAATGGAAATGAATAAAAATAATTGACTCCAAAATTATATCTATTTTACAAACCCATTTAAGTGTTCATTAACCTCACAAATACTTTTATATATAGGCAGAAGATATTAAACTTTTTTTAAATCTGTGTCAAACTATCTCTACCGTATTAAAACAACAAAGTTTATCTTTATACCAAAATAAAGCATCAGAATCAACAACATCGATCTTATAAGTAATTAAATTTTCAAACACGTCAGTTGAAACGTTCAAAAATATTTTCCCTACTACAATATTTTATACAACTTCAAAGTATGGAACGCCATAGCTGCCTTATATTCACTCTTATCAAGTCGTGATGTCCTTTGGATAAATGGTGATGTCGTTTTATAGATGGTGCTATGGTTTTGATAGATGGTGATGTTATTTTCATATATGGTGATGTCGTTCAGATAGATGGTCATATAATTTAGATATATGGTGCAGTCATGTTATAAACGGTGCAGTGGTTTTGAGATATGGTGATGTCATTTTAATAAATGGTGCTGTGATTTCAATACTTGGTTAAGTCTATTTGAAATATTGTGCTGTAGCACTGATCGATGGTGTTGTCGTTTTTACATATGGTGATGTCGTTTTGATAAATGGCGAAGTCGAATTGATAGATGATGCTGTAGTTTTGTTAAACGGTGTTGTGAGTTTTAAAGATGTTGCTGTAATTTTGATACCTGGTGATGTCGTTTCAATAGACGGTGCTGTGAATTGGATAAATGGTTATCTCGTTTTGTAAGATGGGGCTGTAGTTGTTATAGATGGTGCTGTAATTTTGATAAATTGTTATGTCGTTTTGTTAGATGGTGCTGTGGTTTTTATAGATGGTGCTGTAATTTTGATAAATTGTTATATCGTTTTGTTAGATGGTGCTGTGGTTTTTATAGATGGTGCTGTAATTTTGATAAACTGTTATGTCGTTTGGTTAGGTGGTGCTGTGGTTTTTATAGATGGTGCTGTAATTTTGATAAATTGTTATGTGGTTTTGTTAGATGGTGCTGTGGTTTTTATAGATGGTGCTGTTTTTTTTATAAATGGTTATGTCGTTTCGTTAGATGGTGCTGTCGATTTGATAAATGGTTATGTCGTTTTGTTAGATGGTGCTGTGGTTGTTGTAGATAGCGCTGTAATTTTGATAAATGGTTATGTCGTTTTGTTAGATGGTGCTGTGCTATTTATAGATTGTGCTGTAATTTTGATAAATGGTTATATCGTTTTGTAAGATGATGCTGTAATTTTGTTAAATGGTTATATCGTTTTGTTAGATGATGCTGTAATTTTGTTAAATGGTAATGTCGTTTTGTGAGATGGTGCTGTAATTTTGAAAAATGGTTATGTCGTTTCAATAGACTTTACCTCATATAGACGTGATTTGACGGCTTGGTGACCCCCCCCCCTTATGAGGCCTCAGACAGTACAAAATGCCCTATTTAAGCCTTAGACACTGTTTTTCGTTTGAGAAATGTTGTTAAAAAGTGACCCTATTTTCTTCGGCGCCGCTCCCATCAAAATGGTACATCAAGGGGTTGTCAGAAAGGGGATGTGCCCCCTTCTGTTTTTGGGGGGGGGTGTTGAAGGGGGCGGCAGTCCCCCTCATCACCAATAAAATTTTGGACATGTGACAGGCTAAAATGGCCTCAGGTCGATCGTAAGGTAACGTGTAACCAACGCTGAAAAGTCTTTTGCTCTATCTCACATTTATCCACATCAATTTTACAGGAAATTTAAGGTTGAGTATGCTGTAACATGTACAGAGGCTATTGTCCAGTCAACATTTGTGCCAATTTTCATCAGTATCGAAGCATTTTTCATAGTTCCATAGCAATTTGAACTTTTAACAGGAGACTTTCCAATGAAAACGGCCATTTTTGACAATTTGCTCATCAAGGAAAGGATTAAATGTTTTTCTCTGAGATTAATAAATTAAAATTAAACTGGTGGAAAACAAGGGAAGCAATTTTGAAAAACCTTGGAATGGGTAACTTGTGGACAATGTTTGAAAATGAAAAGATCACGCCTGATTTTATCTGCAAATTATTTATGCAGGAAATGAAATACTTAGGGATAAATAACAGTCAAGATGTGATGAAGCTCAGATAAGAGTGTATAGAATTTGGCGAAAAAACGTCTCCATTTTTTTAAAATAACCAATCAAAATGTTCCGGTAAACAAACAGGTCATCTATAAATAGTTCATCATCATCTTAATAAAAAATCACAAAACCATACATCAAAATAGTATCACCATGTATAAAAAAAAACATCACCACATAGCAAAATAGTATAACCATTTATAAAAAGAACATCATCATGTAGCAAAATAGTATAACCATTTATAAAAACAAATCACCACATAGTAAAATAGTATAACCATTTATAAAAAGAACATCATCATGTAGCAAAATAGTACATGTGTATAACCATTTATAAAAACAACATCACCATACATCAAAATAGTATAACCATTTATAAAAACAACATCACCATATAGCAAAATTACAGCACCATTTATAAAAACAACAGCACCATATATAAAATCACACCACCAGGTACCAAAGTGACACCACCATATATCAAAACGAGCTCACCATTTATCATTACTGCAGCACCATGTATCAAAACAACAGCACCATATATATAATTACATCACCAATATTCAAAATGACAAAACCAGCTAGCAAAACCACAGCACCATCTGTCAAAACGACATCACCATTTATCAAAACCACAGCACCATTTACTTAAACTACAGCACCATCTGTCAAAACGACATCACCATTTATCAAAACCACAGCACCATTTACTTAAACTACAGCACCATCAGTCAAAACGTCATCACCATTTATCAAAACCTCAGCACCATTTATTTAAACTACAGCACCAGCTGTCAAAACGTCATCACCATTTATCAAAACCCCAGCACCATTTACTTAAACTACAGCACCATATGTCAACACGACATCACCATTTATCAAAACCACAGCACCATTTATTAAATCCACAGTACCATTTATTTAAACTACAACACCATCTGTCAAAAACGACATCACCATTTATCAAAACCACAGCACCATTTACTTAAACTACTGGACCATCTATCACAACTACATCACCATTTATTAAAACCACATAACCATTTATCAGAACCACAGCAATATCTGTCAAAAGGACATGACCACTTTAGAAGTGTTTATATAAGGCAGCTATGGCGTTCCATATCAAAGGGTCTTCCCAATAGCATATGCTTGCAAGTAAGATATGTAAAAAGGAATGCATTTCATTTCACTTCCAGCTATGTATTTTACTTCATAATAAATTGTTTCCTCAAAGACGAGGTTCAAAAGACTTTTGATAAGGTTTTGTTACTGTTAATTCTATCTATTTTATTTTTTGTTCTAATGACAACTGAAACCTTATACTTTGTTACGTCTAAAACATCTTTATTCGTATACATTTTGTCTGTTTGTTTTCACACACACTCTGACGACTTTATCGAAAATATATCTTCACACTGAACATTGATTCGGTATTATCTTTTAAAAGTGTTGCAATTGAATTTTGTTTAAAATACATTTTGCTATAGTTTGATGTTTTCTTACACTTAATCGATATTATCCTATAAACTTGTTGTCTTCAACACTTTGTTTACATATTTCTAACATTTGCCTATCTTTAAATAGATGCAGACATCACATCATGGACAACACCTAGTATAACTGGGGATAGCGGTACGGGAACATTATCAGTGGATGAGGACCAAGCATTGGACACAACAATTAAAACATATGCTGCAGAGACAGACGAGACTGTTAAGACTATTACTTACGCATTGGTCACAGCGGTCGCACCATTTACTCTCGACTCTACAGGGGAGTTAAAAATAACACAGGCACTCGATCATGAAACTCAGGATTCATATACACTTGAGATAAAGTATGTACATAGTTGTATTGTTTTAATCAGTTTATTAGTCTATTATTTATTTATTTTGTAATAAATCATTTAACAATAATTGATATAAACACTTGATTAATTAATTAATTAAATTATTTAAAATCAGTAAATTTATTTAGGCTCTGTTAGTAACATATGTCTGTACTTGTTTCATAAAAGTAAGATTAATGTTAATGTAAGTTCCAACATTGCATTTGAAAAATGTTGATTTTTTTTGTGAACAACTGAGATAATTAACTTGACACACTGTAACACTGACAAAACTGAATTTTTGTATACTTAAACAATACGAAAAATCAATTAAGATAATAAATGATATGATAGTTTATAAGAAAGAAGTGTGTTTCAGGGCCACAGACAATAATGATGAAGTAGGTATAGCGACTATTACAGTCACAGTGGGAGACGTAAATGAGGCACCATCCTTTGCAAAGGCTACAAGCGGCAAACGCATCTCCAAAGACTCCGCAACAGGTACAATTAGTTTTCCAAATATAAAAGTATATGACTGTGATATGATACACTGGCTATATTAACAGAAAAGATAAATTAAGTTATGTGGTTTTTTAAATCTTGTATTCATATTTGCAAGCTACAAATACAGGATAATTATATTCACACTATTGTTGATAAATTAATTGCTTGCTTTAATTTAAGAAAACAATAAATCAATGTAGAAAGAACATTTTCTGAACCAACAGTGGTGATTGGCAAGTCTTTTAAACTCAATTGCATTGACAAATTGGCGACATCGCCCCTAGTCTTTCATTGAACGTTTTTGTTCTTTAAGAACGAAACAAATGAGCTACCATGCCTTTATAAGTCTTTCAATTGGTAACTTTTACAAACCCTTTTTGATAATTTATTCAAAATTACACTTAACCATTTTTAGTAATAGTTATCTTTGATTTTTGACCGGCTTTATTACCCTATTGAAACGGGTTTTTTTTCTTCTTCATAAACATGTGTATTTCTATTGCATACGGACATCTGATTTTCAAAAAAATATGAATTTATATAACACCAAACTTCCTTTTTAAAAGGGGCAAAATGATTTTTTTCATAAATTGAAAGCGGTATTTTATATAAAACCATATAAATGTCACTATTATCTAACAAACGAACATAATTATTATCAAAACTAAAAAGTGAAGCATGTCATTATATGTGAATTATCATTTAAATTGGAATAAAATCAACGGAATCTAATCACAAATACGGTCAATTTTTTACATGCCAATTTTCAAAAACGCTACTCGAAAGCTCGCAAACTGCTGTGTTCTATATTTAATTGAATGTACATTATTAAAGCTATAAGTTGGAACATTTACGACAGTTTTTCATAAGATATGTATATGTTCATATCGGTGTAATTGTTCGTTGAAATATTAATATGTAAATTTGTTGAAATTCTCATGTTCTTCCTTTTTGTAATTATTATACCGTCTTCTTAACGCCATTTTAATTTTACATAAATTTGATTCTACGTACTAACTTAAGGATAATTACAAAATTGTTTTCTAATTGATGAATAATTATATTCTCATTAATGCATGTTTTTTAAAATTTTATGTTAAGGTACAACCATTATGACAGTCACTGCAACTGATCCTGATGACGGTGATGTTTTGAAATACAGTATCCATTGTAAGTATGTCTTATAGATGAAGGACTAAGAAATATTTAGTTAATTTTCGACTGATGGGAGGTAACACTCGGCTAATATGCTTTGCAAGAGACCTGTGACATTATAAAACGACAAAACATAATGTTTTGAAACTTTTCAGTCACACAATTCCGCCATTACTTTTGTTTATGATAAATTATGATGTAAGTTGTAAACATGCAAAAAAATAGCCATTATTTATCGTTGTTTACGGGACACGGGTCAATGGAAAAAATAGAAGAAAACTTTAAATACTAAAGATGATGTTTTTACGTTTGAGTGAAATATGGTAATATTTTCACGAAACATGATCAAATTCAATATATGTTTCACGGGGGCTGGAACAGCTATTGTAACAATAGCATTTTTAATTTTAATCAATATCCCAAAAAAATGCTGTTTACGAATACAGGCTACTATATTTTCTACGACGTTGCAATTGTAAAGCGCGCGTTCACACATTGATTATTAAAAGATGCGTGACTCGGCTCAAATTCAATGCATAATTTATCACAGCCATAACTGTCTTAAAAAATAATACATGGTATTTTTGATAACAAATACTTTCCGATGATGGATAGAATAGCTGAAGATACTCATTGCAAAAGATAAATATCTGAAAAAGTAGTTCAATAGATAAATAGGAGTATTGAACAATAATATCATTGTAATTATCACTTATTATCGTTGTAACTGCGTATAATATTGCCGTTATATCTCAATAAGTAATACGTTTCATTTATATAGCCGGAGATACAAATAGCGACTTTACCATCGACGAGGCCAGTGGACTTATCAAAACTGCTAAAGCTATTTCTGGTACCACCACAAACGTATACTCCCTAGTTATACATGCAGTCGATGATGACACCACAAAAAAGACTGGGATGACTACAGTGGTCGTTTTGGTAGAAGATTGTACATGCTCAGGGGCAGCATCTGTTACTGCTGGACTAATTTTAGTTCTTACAGGGCTTTTGAAATTTCTGTACTAAAATCGTTCAAGAGATACAATCACATTGCCTATGGTTAAATACCCAAATTTCTCAAAGGACAGTTAAAAACCTAGAAATTAAGTATCGATAAAAATTCAAGAACTTGAAACATTGTTAAAATCATTTTTGAAATTACTATCGTAACGAGTACATCAGCTTGCATATAAAAATTCATTTTGGAATAATCTCATTAAACCAAATGTATTTAAAAATTCTTTTCGTTAAAGTGTTAAATAAATGTCATCATCACTTTAATGTGCAATTTAAACCTGTATGGGACTCTATAATTTGAACATGGGCTAGTCCTATTTATCATATACCGCCATATGATTGCCATATGATTGATTCAGAAAATCTGTAATAAAAAATTTGTTGCTGTGATAACATCCACTGTTTATGCTCAGATACAAAGAAGATGCCGTTTAATATTTAAAGGGACACGACTGTGTTTGTTTCGAGATGTTTTCTTTCATATAAATATTTAGGTCTGCACAATTTAAGATCATTGATTTAATCCCCCTCATTTTTCAAATTAATTAATATCTAAAAGGTACAAAGTAACATAATTCTTAATAAAAACAAACACAATCATTATCTATATTATTCTTAGTATACTTCTTTTGCAAATCAAATTAAAGAACCCAAACTTTTGAGGCATTTGGATTCCAGTTGAACAATGGTCCAGGCAATTAAACATTTCATCTATAAAGGCACAAGTCTCATCACTTTTGTTTTCTGAATCGGATAACCGTCATTTATAGTTGATTTTATAATATTATAATATTTAACTTAATATTTAACTGCTCATTTCTTGAAACCAATTATAAAACATACATGTATAAATAAATGAAAAAATATAGCGGATATCAATATCAAATCTACCTACGTAGCAAACAAAATCATACTAAGATGACTTTTGAATAACTGATATTTAAAAATAAATAAATTAGGTATGCCTTTGAAGGAACGTATCCGAAATCTTGATTTCCATATCTTTATTCTTCGTTTGAAGAAAAACAAACTAAAAATAAATGTTGTTTTAATAAATCTTACTTTTATGTTTTATTGTCATTTATTTACAAGTCTTGGATTACTCTGAAAGCCCATTAATGATATGTTTGAATAACATTGAGACATGGGCTTTCCTTTTACAGTTGCTTTGTGTTTGTATTAGCACGGATACTTATTTTTGATAGAGCTAGTGGTTTGTCTCACGGTTTTGAGATCATAGGTTAGAGCTCTACTCGAGTCACAACCATGCTGTCTTTAAATGACAGCTTTACTGATGAGATTGAAGTTAAAATTGGCTTTAATGCTTTTACCACAATCGAACAGAAACATTTTATTATAATGTATATGCACATATATTTTGATTTGTCTATTTTTATGTTTTACTAATTTACAAATAAAACTTTTGCTAAAAAAGGAAACAATCGTTTATCATTACTGAAGTCCATCTTCATGTCCAGTGTTATTGACATGAACAAGGAATGTTCAAAAGCAATAGAAGTTCAAATCTACGTACACGACTATATTGTACTTTAATATTTATATCGTAGAGGAGTTTGAATGCATGTATATTTAGAACAAATGATATTAATTATGACAGCATTGTTGTATAATAATGCATGGATTGAGTTTAAATGCACGGGGGCTTACATCTTACACAATCGATCAATATAACATAAAAAGTATATCTTAAAATATATAACGAAACTGGTCCATACAATTTCCTGTCATCAAAAAGTATAATTAAAGTATTCTCATATAGGCTTGTAGTATTTACTAACTCAATTTGAAAGGAGACCGGCTATTTACTATTTGATTTATAGTATTTTCGGTCTTCTTTGAACAAATAAGTGAAATTTATGATCTACACCAAAATCGCTAAGCATGCTTATATTAGTCTAGGACTGTGATTTATTAGACAATTTGCAGGAGTTTACGCCCTAAAGTCCTATACTGAAAACAAAATGTTACTATGTCTAAAACATGCACACATACCAATGATATTTTATTGCAGCACTTAAAGTAAATCGTTCTATTATTGAAGGCTTGTTATACAATAAATAACTATGTTAACAGTATTTTGTAAAAGATATATCAACCAACAACGAAAGATATATGGATTTTGTTGACAAGTGTGATATATATCGTACATTATCCAATATTAAATATATCAAATATATCTATATAGTAACCTATTTTCAGGCTAAGACCAAACCTTTCTTAAAATATCTATGAATGTATAAACTGGTTCATTACAATAATCTCAAGGACTGTAACCATTCTTTGGTGCGCTACATAATTTTTGAAAGTCTTTCTATTTCTTATTATTTATATACTTTACCTTCAAATCGGCGGATTTTCTGCAGGAAATGGTCAGAGTGGGAGCATTCAGCAAGTGCTCGATGACATAGTATCTGCCATTGATTTAGCACCTTGGAAATTCTGTAAAAAATCATAGGTATGAATATTGGAATTGATGTAATTATACTTCATTGGAAGCCGGTATTTGATTTTATAATAAGCAATATTTGTTGACAATTAAATAACCTAATAAAATTATGTACTATCCATTGTCAATATGAAACATGCTTGCATACAAGCTGCATTTTAGATTCCTTAATCTTCATCAAATAAAGGAGGTGACCTCATTGTTTTGTATTAATGATACAGGTTGAATTGTTTCCCTTGGATACTTTTTTCCAACTGAATTCAATTATCGCTTACAATCAGATAATTCCAGCTATGCGAATTCTAGGATTTGTATTTGTATGCTATATGGTTCTGTCACGAATTATCAAACATGAATAAATAATTATGCCATAATTTAATTTAAATTGGGTCCAAATCAATTGGACAAACAAAACGATTGTTCTGTTCACATTGCTCTTAAAGTCCTCACAAATATGTAAGCAATTCTAATTATGACATCCCGCTATGTCAGGCGCTTGCTTATCATTACAATTAATGACATTGCTTACCAGATTTTTTGCGATAGTTTTGTTTGATTTCTTAACCTTTCGAATGATTTCCTAAAATGTCTTCATATTCACTGCTGAAGACCATTAATGAACTGTATGTCTGTGAATGGATGGATGAATTCAAATTTGAAATTTTAATATGAAATATTTAAGATATTGGTATTGCTCATGAGGAATGAAATGACTGATGAACAATAATTGAGCACAATTAAAAGTTTTTATTCAAAGTCTCCTCTCTATTGACTTACTTAATCATTTAATGTTTTATTCTTGTGGAAAAAATTGAGACCCCAACTAAAGCAATTATAGCGGAATAATATTAGATGAAAACTGAAGACTCAATTGCATTGAGTATCAGCCTGAACACCAGCAATAAATGTAGCATCACTACACCTCATTGTACCTGGGATTATTTAATCAACACTCACAGTTGCATTACACCCAACTTAGTATAAAATTGGGAGTGAAAAGGTTAAACTAAACATTTCTTTATATTTTGTTATGGTTGTTTTAATTTTGTTATCTTCTTTGCCTAAAAAAATTAATAAAGCCCGTACCCCACTGAAATTTCGATTCGTAACTTTCAAAATATTTCAATCCCGTTCAAATTATTTTGAGAATGAGACAGCCTTTGTATAGTGTGGTCCGTGTTTTAAGTTTATATTTAGCATTTACCTTTTTAATTATTGGCTAATCACAATTTTAATAGCTAATCGTTTGCAAAAAGCATATTCAGCTCATGTTAACAGCGACACAATAAGGATCATACAATTTTAAGCATTAGAATCTTTGATCTAGATAGAAAACATTATCATTTAAACATAAAGCACTGCAAAAATGTACAGGACTTCCATGGTTATATTCCAACTAACTTTTTGAAAATGACAGGTATGGAAAAAGTGAGCCCTAAAAACCGATGATTAGAAAAACAGGTGGATCAATGGCCCAAAAGCGCTCACCTGAGGACAGACTTTTGTTTGTGTAGAAGGTTAATTACAATTATTCGAATTATAGCGTTTGTCACTAGACCATGCATCATGCAAAATATTTTTTATCCCTTTTTACATTACACGTGGTCTTTCTACATAGCTGTACACCAAAAACAAGGAGTTAGGTCTTATTCAGGCCATCTAATACGAGGGTTGTTCAAAAAGTAATGGGACTAAGAGTCTTGCCTCTTTATATTCAATTCAATTTAGAATATTTTTATATTTACAGAGATCGAAAATGTTTTCTTTAATCTAAGTATAAAATTATTGAATTCTTGTGCTTAACGCGTGTTCCCTGTGTTATTGAATAACTATGGTAACACGCACCTGGCGCATAACATAAAACAGTTAATTGAAGCTTAGTTGTACTTCTTTTTTTTATAAATTATTTTCTTTTTTTCCCCGTTCATTCCACCAACATATTTTTTCATATTTAGGTAACATTATTCCCAAATTTGATGTCATTCAAACATGAAACGGCTAAATCATCAAGTTTTAAACCGCAGTGGTCATTACGTTAAATGTGGAAATTTGACGTTCACTGAAAATGTGTGCAATCGTTAAACTTTGCCAACAAATTCGCGATAATCCTTCAGATACATACGAAAACATAAAATTAACACAGTACAATTAATATGCTATCAGGAATCTCATTTTAAGTTTGTGCAAGCAATTTAAAAACTGCACATACGAGATCACAAACGATGAAAGGATGAAAATGATAGCGGGAAATTGACGGGACGGTAGTGACGTTAAATGAAAAAGCGCTACAAAATGATCGACGGTAAACAGTCCACGAACTGTCTGTCCGGCATGTTTGATTTCTGCATCGGGTCTCTTGATTCAGTTCTACCCAAATGTTTTGTTTCAAACAAAATTATATTTCATTTGAGTAGATATACGTGTTATCAATAAATTAATGTAATAATGATTCTCGCTTATTATTTATATTTTTCTTTTAAAAATGATACGCTGTTCCTAGTAGGAAAATATACTTTTCAGTTGATAAATATTGTTATTTATCTTACATAATGATATTATTTTAAGAACGTACGATTATATGTGTAAATTAATGCGCTTTTTCATTAACAGCATACGTTCATGCCTGTTTAATCTATATTGATTACAATAAGAATACAAGAATACGAGAAAAAGCGGAGAGTGGCCGGCTTTCGGGACGGAACGAAAATGTGATCTTTTTCTTTCTCGCTTCATCTCCACATATGAGGTCTGGTCATAGTTACATGATTTAGACACCTAGAACATTATGGAGAATTATTTAATAAGGGATGACGCTTGTTACATTGTGTTTTATTTTTACGACGTCATAAATGTTTTATTGTGCCGTTAGCGTGCGCCGGGTCGAGTACCCCTTGTCATTTGAATTTTTTTACAGACTCGTTATTTTTAAACATATTTTATTGATTTTTTCTCTGTATATAGAGAATATGTTCCGATATCAATATTTTGTAAAATTGCGCACGTAAATTAAAAAATGTAAACAGTAGAACTGCAGTCCTATTACTTTTTTAACAACCTTCGTAGCAACAGACCTGAACCATTTGCACAACGTTTAACTTTTAAAGGGCCAACCTGAGGACCATTCCTGTTAAGTTTGATTAAAATTGTAATCATTGGTTTCAGAGATATTGTTTAAAGAAAGTGTTGTCGGGACACGACGACAAATGACAGGCGGTTGAGAATCTTAAAATGACCGCGTTGTGGTCTGGTAAGCTAAAAATTGAAAGGTGACATATTGCAGATTATTGATTATTGAATCTGTATATGAACATGTCAAAAGATGTAAATATATATGTATTTTAAAGGTGTAATAATTGCTTGGATTGTTTCAAGTGTCAGTCATTTTTAGCTGCTTTATATTGGCAAAAGAACGACATTATGCAAGTATCAAAATTCATGATATTTATAATAACATGCGCACGCAGGAGATGCCTGACAACAATGGTGTCATCCAAATGTTGGATTTGAATATACCAGTTACAAAGAAAAACCTAAAGAATAAGACAAAAAGATCTAGGAAAGGTGAAAATCTTCATCTTCATTAAAAGTACATACTTATAAGGAATGTTAAAGGTATTACTTCAGAAATAAATAGATTTTTCATTTTTGTTGAGATTTAACATTTATAGTGTTGGAATAATTGATTGAGAACACGCAGGATGCTTATAATTTTAAGAAATAACAGAAAGTTACACTAAATGTGGATTTCTTTATTCGAAAAGAAGCAAAATGAAAACAAGGTGGATTTTGATTTCCATTCAAATTACTCACTCACTACAACGCTACAAATTAACAAAGCGCAAAAAGGAAAATATATTTCAGACATGTGGCCAATGTCTTACTTCATGAAACTGTTATAGGTCACAAATCAAGAATTGCTTTTATCAAAATTGGAGGCTTAATTTAATACAATTTGGATTTAGGACAAAAAGATAAATAGTGAAAGAAAATAATAATGACATTCAACAAACACACCGAAACAATGACAAGACCGAAATGCTAACAAAAGGTATGATATTTAGTTTAATGCAAATGCGTACCGGCTTTGCAATATATCATACCATATCTATCTAAGCAGGAAGGTGAACGGTGAAGGATATGTCTGCTGTCTGAAAAGCGCATTTTTTTAAAATAAACACACATGCATTTACCAATTTAATATCGTGTCAAGTCTAATTTTGTAATGTCATGACAAACTACAAAGTCGTATAATAATAAAAAAACGACATTTTGTTCAATGATTAATTGAGGCAATAACAATCTACGCTGTTCTTTTTTCAACTAACCTCATTACATTGACAACATAATCGACATCATTCTGTTTTTTATTTTCACATTCCGGTTTTAAGATTTTAGTAAATATTAATGAAAAATAAATATAAAAATAAAAACAGTGTACTAACAACAAACGGATTCCACTTAAAGGATCTAGTTAAAAAACGCTCCCAATGTTTACTTAAAATGTGTCTCAAGGAATCAATGTAACATAGGGTACATCTCTGTGTTCAATTGAAATTACGTTTATATTTGACATTCCTTGGATTTATTAAAGAAATAAAAAGTAATGTACATGTATATAACTTAAATGTCTTTTCATTTTGTATTTCTTTCCGTTAATATAATATTGATTAAAAAGAATACGATAGTGGGGATGGCGAAAAAGTTGTTGTTAAAGTTTGTTTGCACAACAGTTATCAATTTTCATAACTATCTTTGCCCCTCACCGCTGTGGGTTCGAATCCCGACAGGGACTTTGGATTCTTTCATGTGAGGAAGCTATCCAGCTGGCTTACGGAACGTCGGTGGTTCTACTCAGGTGCCCTTTCGTGCCTGAAATAATGCACGGAAGGGCACCTGAGGTCTTCCTCCACCAATAAAGCTGGAACGTCGCGATATGACCTATACTGTGTCGATGCGACGTAAAACCCAAAACAAACAAAAACAAATCATAACTATCTGCCGCTTTTTCAAATTTTAGAGGATAGATATTGCAAATGATTAAGAAGTGATATCAGAATAAAAATTAATTCACAAAATTTTCAAACATCTGTATAAGATTTATAATATAGGATTAGTATATATTGGACTCATTCTCAATAACAATTTCAAAACTTGATTAAAAAATATATCATTTGGATATTCTTATAAAATATTGTTTGATAAAAAATATGCTGATAAAGTTCTAAGCAATTAAGTATAACATATATATGAAGAATTATAATATTCTGTCCAAAAACATTTCTCATATCTGCTACATAGATATATGCCATATCGGATCAAGTATCTTGACTTACAAATAAAATGTATATATAATGTTTCGTGGTTTGTTATAACGTCTTATACAAAATACTGTCAACGTAAAAAAACATAATACTGTCAACTTAATTAATTTATTGTATAACATAACTTCCATTATAAACCTATTCATATTTTCATTTTTCAGTTTCTTCTGTGTGATATGCAAGCAATGTAACAATTTAATCAAAAGTATTTGTTGCACTAATATTCGACTGTTATGGCCAAGTTTGTTTACGCTTCTGTAATTTTGATGAGGCCGTGTGAAGATGAAACCGAATCGCCTACTTAAGATTAAAATTTGAGACGTATAACACTGTTGCTCTACCCGGAAGATTTAGTAGCCTTCTGTAGTTCTAAGGCGTGCGTTTGGATTTTAAACTTTCTATTGAGTGAGATTTTCATTTTATTATTCATTTTCTTAAATCTTTAATCAATTGAAAACAAACATGTTTTATTTGATTTCAAACATGTATAAATTTGACTGAATACGTTTTCACTCTAAATAACTGTTCGACGTTGTATGTAACTCTTTCAAATGTATCAAAGCATTATAGTGTTGTCATATAATTATTTGAACGATCATTAAAGGTTACTATGTATGCCTAATACAAAAATTAAATGGTAATTTAAACAATCAACCTCACATCAGCAGAATATGAGTAGACTTAATTTGGAAATCTCATTAATTATTCTGAAACAAAGTAAAATAATGTATAGGATTAGTCTGAATAAACTTAAGCTCAACCATTTGTTTAAATTTCTCTGGTATTTAAGTTTTGTATATTAAACCCTTTTTCCTCCTAAAAATATTTTACACTATTTTCTGAATCTAATGATGTGTAATAAATTGTATCGAAATAAAGAGTCTACCAATAACGTTAACAATCATATAAATAAATGCCAATAAAAAGATAGAAAATCACACACCAACAAAATACGGTACTCTCAGTTTTGTATAGTAAGTAAGTGATTGATGTGTTCAATTGATATAAAGTTTATATATATTTTAGACTTTTTTGCATAAGAATAACTATCTTTACTAGTTGTAACCGCCAACGATGATTTCTTAATTGTATTTGTTTTCCAAAAGTTGTTTGATATTACAAAGTTAGGTAAAGACAAAACGTTATTATATATAAACGTCTATTATAATTTTGATTTAATTAAAACTTCAAACGCTGAAGTAATTCTCAACGAACAAAATGGCATTCAGAACGTTTTACATATCTTGATAGGTAAATACCGTTTTATCGAAAGAACATTGAATTGCATTTTCTTGAAGCGACATACGCAATGATAAAATGAATTGAAGAGAACATATTGAGTAAGAATAAAATCACATTGTATATGTTTTGTACATGGTGATTGATTAGTGGACCTGTAATGGTAAACCTCATTTTGGATACGTCAATATGGGTGAAAACTGTAATTAAATATATCATTCTAAACATTAATATATTACTTTCAAAAGTACAAGATAGGTCAAGAATATATCAGAAACCGATGACCATTGAGATTCATTGCATCCATGAAAAAATAACATAAAAACAACAAAAAATAATATGCTCCTACGTCGTAAAGAATGCATTAATAACACATTATATCAACTCGAATTGTCTATCTATATTACTACTGATTCCTTAAATGGACAGTGTCAACTAATGAATTCAAAAATCCTATATCAATTTTGCAAGTAAATACAAATTATTTCGACAGAGTATCTTTTTAAACAGTATTTTTGTTTGCTTCTTAATAAATTGATAAAGAGTGGGGTAGTCTTTTTATATTTTAGGCAGATATTAAATCTTATCCTAAACATTTTCGAATATAATCTGTTGGTCAAACATCATTTAAACAGTCAATCTTTTGAAATATAAAGTCAATTCTGCTCAACTTGACAATGAAAATATGAGCATAATATCACTGTAAAATTGAACGTAAAAGGTAAATTGTAAATGATATTTACAGAAATTTCGTTTGAATCCGGTGGTTATTTATTGTTTATGCGAAGTAAATCTTTAAAGCAAAAGGAATTATGGCAACATGAAAATTTATTTTGACTCTCACCTCTTCACTCACACTATACCTTTAGATGGGCATACTGTCAATTCATTATAGATACTACAGAACAATAAAAAAGAAATATTTAGAGTATTAACATTCACGCGCACTAATAAATCTCTAGATATATAAATGAGATGTCGTCAGCAAAGAGAAATAGGTAGATTGAAAGCTGAAGTAATGTCAAACAAAAATAACTCTGTTATTTGTAAAAGTATCTCTTTATCGTTTACGGAAAGTGAGAACAAACTCGGCGAAATTATCTACCCCTTTTTCAAGTCTTCGTCACAGTTGAAAAAATCTGACAATGAATCAATATGTCAAACACCAAATGTTTTAACTCTTAATTCAAAAATATTACAGCATTGAATAGTCTTACATTTACACATTTACACCATGATTTGTTTTATTAATTTTTCAAAAAGGGCATTTCTGTATATAAATCAAAACATAAAAATCATTACAAGTCCTCAAAACAAATCTAGTTATATTTTTTCCATTTAATTTAGATGTCTTTCAATAAAATAATGTAAGAGAAAAATGGCATCGACTGTCTTATAATATGATTTAAAACGATACTAGGCCTCAGTCAGAATATCTTGTCATTTTTTCAAATACGAGGGTTGATCAAAAAGTAGTAGGACTACAGTTCTATTGTTCACATTTTTTAATTTACGTCCTGAATTTTACAAGATAATAATATCGGAACATATCCTCTATATACAGTGAAAAAAATCAATAAATTATGTTTAAAAATAACGAGTCTGTGAAAATTTCAAATTACAAGGGGTACACGACCCGGCCCATGCTAACAGCACAATAAATGACGTTTATGACGTCGTAAAATAAAAACGTCATCCCTCCTGAAAATGTGTTAATTTTATGTTTTCATATGTATCTGAAGCAGTATCAACAATTTGTTGGCAAAGTTTAACGATCGCACACATTTTCAGTTTTTTAACGAACGTCAAATTTCTACAATTAACCATTCAAAGCTTGATGATTTAGCAATTTCATGTCTGAATGACGTCAACTTTGGGTATAATGTCACTTAAATATAATTAATTGTGTTGGTGGAATAAATGGGGAAAAAATGAATTATGAATAAAATAAAAGTTCAACTCAGTTTCAATAACTTTTTATGTGCTGCGCCAGATGCGTGTTTCCAAGGTTATTCAATAGCACAGGGAACACGCGTAAAGCACAAGAAATGAATAATTTTATGATTAAATTGAAGGAAACATTTTTCGATCGTTGTACATATAAAAATATTCTTAATTGAATTGAATATGAAGATGCAAGACTCTTAGTCCTATTACCTTTCGAATAACCCTCGTATTTACTGTTACAGTGTACCCCTCTTTAATTTATAGGAAAACTTGAATCATCTTTTTTTTTCAAAAAAATATTATAATGCATATGTCTGTATAATTTATGTAAAAAAATGTGCTAATAAAAGACCTTGCAGGTCAGTTATATTAATTTCATTGCATGCAAAGAATATAATGCTTTATAATATGAAGAAATTTAAGTAAGTTATGTGAATTTATTTATTCACATCGCTTTTATGCATGACAAACATTAAAAAAGTTTATTTGTTAAACTGCCATAGTCAATGTAATATTAAGTGTAATTTTAAAATTTAAAGCAGTTTTGAATGGTAGTCTACGTTTAATAAATAGTTCCTACCAGGTAGATTTTGTGATAATTTTAAGATATAAAATAACCGTGAGAAAGTGTGTTATTTAGGCGGGCTTTAAGGTAAGAACCCATCTTGACATCATGTATTCCTTGTTAAAGAAAATTGGTCCATATTGAAAGAATTGTAAAACCATTAAAATGTTGAGAGCATTTTGTATCATAATTACCGTACTTGACAATAAACAACGAACGTTTTAGATTTATGTGGATGTTGTTAGAATATATTACATGAATTGAAACGTCATGTGTTTAAGTAGATACATATCTATATGGTAAATACAAAGAGTTTTACAACAAAAATATCTTATCGTAAAGAAGATCATACTAAATCACTTAAAACTCTAACTACAATTTTTTACAGGACATATTTGATAGGCTAATTCAAATAATACATTTTTATAAGTATTAATACGTTTTGAAAAAGTGCCCATTGAAGACCAATAAACTCTGAAATAATTTTAGCTTTTATCATTGAAATATTTTTGTCATTTTATTATTCCTTCCTCCCCTTATTGCAGAATTGTACAAACTAAATATTTGCTGTTTTCATATTGATGTGAAGCGTATAGTACATTGTTGTTACATAGCATTTTAATCACACGGAACAGAGCATTTAAACTTGAAACTATTTAAAATGCTTTTCTATAAAACTGAGTGAAAAGTGTATGCTGTCTGTTAATTTCTAATTTAGGATTTAATTAATATAAACTTTAAGAAATACAATTTATATATTAACATTCTTTAGAAAAACATAAATGTATTTAAGAAAAAAAATTGCATCATAACTAGCTTACCATTGTTAGTTAGCTATTTGATTTTAACAAAATTGTAGCTTTAAATTGAACGGAAACAATAAAGGGTGAATATATCTGCAAAATATTTACATGATCCTGTTTCTGCTTGAATGCATAAATATTAAATCGTAATCTAACTCTCAAACATTTTACAAAATTTTGGAAAATTAGCTCTTTGTAAGGGTGCATTTTTCAAAATTTTAAGGTACAATGAGTTGTAAAGAATGAATGTCGGGCTGTGTGAATAATTATGTACAATGATTTTCATTTATGATTTGAAAGTATAAAACTGCAGTAACTGTTAAGATTATATTAACAAGGCTGAAATAAATACATAACCTTAATTTATGACAAATATATTAAACAAGAAATAAAAAATAGAAACAAGAGCTCAACAAATGCAGAGCAGTCTACGCACAAATGTAAATTTGTTGAGTTATCAAATAAAAACAAATCGACAGACAAAATATTCTATGTTGATTATCCTGAGGGCACTAAATGACCTCTATTGTGGAGGTATATTTTACCCTAAGTGCATAATTTATAAAACTTTAACAGAGGTCTACCAGGGAATAATGTTTATACTAAATATAGAGGCATTGTATTCACCCACAAAACAGATAAGATATGTTTTTTCTTTACCTTGTTCTAAACACGGAATAATTTTTGTAATGACTAAGTGTGACCTTGACCAGATAAACTTCAAGCCTGTGCTCTACACATTGTTTCATTATGATTAACATATTTGCAGAGTAAGTTAGATTTCCTTCCATCGGTTCTAAAGAAACAGACCGACCGCGTAACCTGCTAACAGGCGGACAAACGATCATTGCTTCTGGCGTATAACACGAATGACAATCATAAAATGAATGTTTATATTTGATAATAAAAATTGAACTAAAACCCAGTAAAATCATACATTTGGCGGACATGATAAACTTTATTTAAACGAGTAACTAAGTCAAATGGTATTTTGACTTTATGTAAATAATGTATTTTTTATCCGTTATTGTACGAATATTGCCGATACCAATTTCTTTCGAACCAAAAGCGATGGATTTTTTACAAAAAACATTGATCAGAGGATAAACTTTGACATTTTAAACAACATTAAATTAATTTTATTTACTATAACCATTAAACAATGTCTTTAGCAAAGGGCATGTGCTTACTTGATTAGATGTAATTTATTTGGTCTCAGGGTTTTAGTCAAGGAAAAATGTCTTCTTTGTCAGATACCTGACAAATTATCATGGGCAACAGGAAACAGTTATTTTAGGATTGATGACTGAAATGGCACGTGAGTTTCGTTAAATATCGAATAGGTCTCGTTTGCAATAATAGCTTCAAACAGAGGAAATTGACGCAAAAAGCACTCTGTTCCCATTTTACAAAAACCTCTTTTTATTAAAAATGGTAAACTTTGGTACTATGTAAAATAGGTACAACAGAAAATGTATGTCTAAAGATATAAACTAAAAAAACATGTTAATGGAAATTAATTATGTAGATTGTACGACAAAATAAGGAAATGCTTTATTATGTAATGTTTCCTTTTGTGTGTAAACCATTTGTGGTGTCGGAGGCCGAGTGTGTGAATTCCTTTACTATGTAAAAATCTGAATAAATTATTTTGTGTGTTCTGTCAAATCTTGCCTTTGTGTTACTTCTGCAAAAACATGAAATTTGGAATTATGAAACGGATAGGCGGGAAACAAAGTAAAACAAGTTTGACATCGGCTGTGTTGGATATATTGATTAACTTTTAAATAATAACTATTCCTAATTTCAATGGTTTATATACTATAAATACCTCAACCTTAAATTGAAATCAATTACCTATGACACAAAATGTAATAGCTAATTATATACCAATTTCGGGATTAGAATTGTCCTATTAGTTAAATAAGAAATAATATATCCCAAACAGTGGTTTTATCGCTCAATAACATCACTGCTTGGAGTTCGGATGCGAGGAATTATATCACAAGGGCGTAGCCCGAGTGATAAAATGATGCGCATCCGAACGACAAACAGTGATGTTATCAAGCGATAAAATCACCAATTTGGATATATGTTTTTGATTCTAACACGACATCAACATATAAATGCTGCCGTATTTGATATTAACCTAATTTGTGTTTGATTTGTTTCCGTACTTATTTTTCAGCGCGTCACATTTTAGTGGTTACGTCACGTGTATAATGATTACGTCACGTGTCTAAATATAGAACGTCAAACTGTGATTTTATTGCATAATAACACACACTTTTGGTTCTTCTTTGTTCAATAGGGAAACATGCGGGTCGTGTTAGAATCTGTAGTTTATAACGCTGATTTTAACAGGGTTGTTTTCGTCATATCCCGACGGTCGAGACCAGCTTGTACTTATTTCTCCGCAAATGACCATTCAACTTAATGTACGAGACAAATTTTCACGGCAAAATACACCTCGACCGAGGAACACACCAGACATCCCTGGATTGAACATTCCATTGTTTTTGTTAACATTGTTTAGACAATCGTGAAGATAATTTTAGTAATTGCAGTTTGGGATAAAAAACTAAACTATTTGCTCCAGTATCATGACAACCCCAAAAACAACATTAACTTTAGGCTTTTTTTGGGTTTTTACAATCTGAGCGTAATACTAGACATATTTTTTCTGCTGCAGGTGAACACAACAATGGCTAAAGGTTTTTGGACGAGTGTTTTAATGTGCCTAATTTTTCTTGGACTGCTGTTCAGAACAGGTAAATTAAATTTTGATATTGTGCTTTTCGTTCTGTGAAAACAATTTCCCGGAGCATCATGATAAGCTTTTTATAATGACACCCATAGTATATCCGAGAGTGTAACGATTTCAGGTGAGTTAAATGAATAGTAAAATTGATTATGCAAATAAATTACTACAATTTGAAATACTCAACCTTGTATAACAAATGATTTTCTGTTGCTGCTTTTAAGTTAAGATAACATAGTTTTTGAGAAAAAAAAGACATCAACGTATTATGTTTTATAACAAAAAAGAATCTATTTGAATAAAATCAATCATAATGCATTTAAATCTATTTTATACAAAAATAAGTGTGAGCCTGTGATAGCAGGATTTCATAACATATTTTATATTCTCATATCAAACTATGTACATGTATCTCGGAACAGAGAGACTTATTTCAAACACGCTAGTAAATAACCCTTTCTTTAAAACAACAATAACAACATCAACATTACATGAATAATAGAAAAGCTAAGAAAAAAAAATTGAGAAAAAAATAAAACAAAACAGAAAAATAAACAAAAACGCAGAAAAATAAACAGTCTATATTGAATGTTTTGTGTCAATTAAGTGAATTATTTGCAATATAAAAATGATGAAGTTTTTATGTAACAACAGTATAATGTAACCTTATCGTCGACATACACAGATTATTTTATTTTGCAATATCTATGTATTTGGTAAGATTGTTTTAATTAGTCAATTAATTTAATAACAAATTAATAATATCAATAAATCTATAAACAAATTAATTTATTTCATACAGGAAACTAACATTTTATTAAGTAACTGATATTTGTGTACGTGTCAAGGTTTAACAACATTTAAATCAATTAAGTGCATGTTATAAACTAGGCATAATTTATCTTTATGCTTTAAACCTGACGAAATGCTTTATATGGGGACTATTCTAATTCGAAGTAGATGTTTAGGTGATACCAGGTATGAGACTTGAGAATCTACGGAAGGTCGGAATTTTGCTTGTTTTGTTTTTATTTTTCGGGGCAACCACACAAGCGCTGAAACAGGAAGGGTGTTTTGGCTACCATTGAGTTAAAAAATTCCAAAGCAACACCAGAGGTCAAAACCAACTCGTCCGCTGGGGCTGAGATATGCATAGACTCCTGTTAGTTAGTACCATTTAGTCGCGTCTGATGAACCCATCTGCGAATGTTTCTTTTTTCAAAACCACTTTCGGGTTTAAATGTTGAATTCTGCATAGGTCGGTGCTAGGTGGTGTGGACGGTATTTTGCTTTTTTCCAGTAACGTCCACGATAACGCTCAATCAAACCGAGCCTGCAACATTTTCAATTTTACTGTGTTGGGCTGTTTTTGGGAATTCTTTTCTGCTTTTCTCAATTTCACGATCATGCCAAGATTAACAGTAGCTGCAATGTTGATTCCCTAAATATTTAAGGAAACCTCTCCAACACAAAGGGGTATTGTGTACCTATCTCATACTTTTAATTGTTGAGTCTACAAGAATGACAAAAATGTAAATAGCCATTGACGTATACACTTAATGCTGTTATGATGATATAGAAAAATGGAAATGAATAAAAATAATTGACTCCAAAATTATATATATTTTTCAAACCCGTTGAACTGTTCAATAACCTCACTCAAACTTTTATATATTAAACTTTTTTTTAATCTGTGGCAAACTGTCTCTACCATATTAAAACAACAAAACTTATCTTTTTACCAAAATAAAGCATCAGAATCAACAACGTCTATCTTATAAGTAGATAAATTTCGAACACGTCAGTTGAAACGTTCAAAGATATGTTTCCCTACTACAACATTTAATAAAACTGCAAAGGGTCTGCACAAAAGCATATGCTTGCAAGTAAGATATGAAAAAAGAAATGCATTTCAATTCATTTCGAGCTATGTATTTTACTTCATGATAAATTCTTTTTTGTTCTCTCAAAGACAAGGTTCAAAAGAGTTTTCTAAAGGTTTTGTTACTGTTAATCCATCCATTTTATTTTGTTGTTTTTTTCTACTGCCAATTGAAACCTAAAACTTTGTTACGTCTTAAACATCTTCATTCGTACACATTTTGTTTGTTTGTTTACACAGACACTGTGACAAATTTATAGAAAATATAAATGCACACTGAACATTGATTCCGTATTATCTTTTTAAAGTGTTGCAATTGTATTTTGTTTAAAAATACATTTTGTTAAAGTTTGATGATCGATATTACCTTATAAACTTGTCTTCAATACTTTGTACTTTGTTTACTTATTTCTAACATTTGACTATCTTTAAATAGATGCAGCCATCACATCATGGACAAAACCTGTTATAATTGGGGAAAGCGGTACGGGAGAATTATCAGTGTATGAGGACCAAGCATTGAACACAACAATTGAAACGTATGTTGCAGTGACAGACGAGATAACTGATACAACTATTACTTACTCATTGGTAACAGCGGTCGCACCATTTGCTGTCAGCGGTACAGGGGAGATAACAATAACATCGGCACTAGATCATGAAACTCAGGAGACATATACACTTGAGATTAAGTATGTACACAGTAGTTATCAGTTTATTATTCTTTAATTTATTCATTTATCAATAAGTCATTTAACAATAATTGGTAAACACACTTGATTAATTAATTAATTAAATAATTCAAAATCAGTGAATTTATTTAGGCTCTGTTAGTATATATGTCTGTACTTGTTTCATAAAAGTAAGATTAATGTTAATGTAAGTTCCAACATTGCATTTAAAAAATGTTTATATCTTCTTTTTTAAACAACTGAGATAATTAAATGGACACACTGTAACACTGACAAAAACTGATTTTTTTTATACTTAAACTATACGATTATATTTACAGACTATCGATTTTTAGGACGCGAGTTCAGCAATTCCTAATATGCAATACAAATCATTTCTGATCAATCTGAATATAAAATTGCATGTAATAAACACGTGTAAAACCGACTGTATTATTTAAGTATAATACGTCTTTCCAGTTTTCTACACATTTATGTATACTTTTGTTCATGTTGACGGGGTGTATATCTTTATATTTTTATCTGTTTACAAATATAAAGTAAACAACTTTTTTAATTTTGGCCCCTATGTGAAAATTTGGCTCAAAAATTAATAAAGTCAAATGTAACTAAGTAAATTTTCTATAACCAATACAAAAAAGGGGATCTTTTAAAACTGAAATTTAATTTATTGATAAAAGGTTTATAAGACAAAAGATTTTTTTAGGCCCGAAATTTTTTGGTAAGAAATTTGGGTACAGTTTACTTTTAATTTCACAGGGAAAAACGTAAATGAGGCCCCTTTTTTTTCCCAAAATTTACAAGCAGCAAAAGGCATCCCCCAAAAACTCAGTATAGGTCCCAAAATTTTCCCCAAATAAAAAAGGGATATGACTTGATATGATTAACACTGGCTATTTTAAAAAAAAAGGGTTTAATTAAAATTATGTAGTTTTTTTATTTTTCTATTCATATTTGCAACCCTACAAATACAGTAAATTTTACACATTTTGTTAAAAAAATTTTAAATTGCTTGCTTTTTTTTTTAAAAAACAAAAATGAATGTCAACGCTTTTCTTTCTTTGCGGGTCTGTTTTTTCAATTAGCTTTTAAATTGCATTCAATATTGCATGGGGTCAAATGTGATTTCCCAAGTTTTTACTGGAATTTTGCAGTAGGAAAAAATTCACCTTATCCCATTTTTTAAAGCAATTTCTGCCCCCAAAATTTAAAAACCCACCAATTTCTATTTTTTATTATTTTTTAAATTTCCTATCAAAAAACAAATCCAATTTTACAAAAGACAATTTATATCATTATAAAACAGAATTTTTTGCTTTTATTTCCCCTTTGCGGGTTAGAGAAAAGGGAAACATTATTGAACAAACCCAGGGTTGAGGGCAAGTCTTTAACTAAAATTCTTGAAAAATTTGACTACATCACCCCTAGTCTTTCATTGTTTTTTTTCTTTAAGAACGAAAACGAATGAGCTACCATGCCTTTTTAAGTCTTTACATAGGTAATATTTACAAACATTTTTTAATAATTTATTTGAAATTACACTTACATGTAACCACTTTTTAATAATAGTTATTAAGATTTATACAGGCTATATTACCCTATTGAAACGTTTTTCTTTGCATAAACATGTGTATTTCTATAGCATACGGACATCTGATTTTCAAAAAAAATATAAATTTATAAAACACCAAACTTTTTTTTTTAAAGGGGCAAAATAATTTTTTCATAAATTGAAAGCGGTATTTTATATAAAACCATATAAATGTTACTATTATCCAACAAACGTACAGTATTATAATCAAAACTATAAAGTGAAGTATGTCATTATATGTGAATTATCATTAAAGTTGGAATAAAATCAACGAAATCTAATCACAAATATGGTCAACTTTTTACATGCCAATTTTCAAGACGCTACTCGAAAGCTCACAAACTGCTGTGTTCTACATTTAATTGAATGTACATTATGAAAGCTATAAGTTGAAACATTTACAACAGATTTGCAAAAAAATATCTATACGTTCATATTGGTGTAATTGTTTGTTGATATTTTATGTCTATTTGTTGAAATTCTCATGTTCTCCTTTTCGGAATTATTATAACGTCTTCTTAACGCCATTTTAATTTTTACATTCAACGATCAACTAAAATTTTATTCTACGTACTAACTTA
Source organism: Ruditapes philippinarum (assembly GCF_026571515.1). Lineage (NCBI taxonomy): Eukaryota > Metazoa > Mollusca > Bivalvia > Venerida > Veneridae > Ruditapes > Ruditapes philippinarum. Next base: position 34,883 of record NW_026857858.1, on the reverse strand, counting down.
AGGATCAATATAAAATTATTTTCTAATATTCTCATTTATGCATATTTTTTATGTAAAGGTACAACCATTATGACAGTCACTGCAACTGATCCTGATGACGGTGATGTTTTGAAATACAGTATCCATTGTAAGTATGTCTTACAGATGACGGACTAAGAAATATTTAGTTAATTTCGACTGATGAGAGGTTACATCCAATTTGATATCCTCGGCTAATATGCTTTGCAAGAGACCTATGACAAAATAAAACGACAAACATAATGTTTTAGAAACTATTCAGTCACACAATTCCGCCATTATTTTTGTTTATGATATGATGTCAGTTGTAAATGTGCAAAATTTAGCCATTATTTTTCGTTGTTCAATAAAGGGATCGGGTCAATGGAAAAAATAAAAGGTATCACAAAGAAGAAACCTCTAAATACTAAAAGAGGATATTTTCACGTTTGAGTGAAATATTGAAAATATTTTCACGAAACATGATAAAATTCAATATATGTTCACGAGCTGCAACGGCGAGTGAAATATATAAAATCGTATCATGTTAAAACAAATATATTCCATATTTCAAGACAATTGATTGAAACAATAATCTTTTTACTTAAATAAACTTCCAAATAAATGTTGCTAACAAATGCAATTACTAAGCTACTAATTTTTTTACGCAGTTGCAATTGTACAGCGCGCAGTAACACATTGATTATTCAAAGATGCGTGACTCGGCTCGAATTCAAAACATAATTTATCACAGCTTAAATTAATTTAACCGTCTTAAAAAAAAATACATGGTATTTTTAATAAAAAATAATTTCCGATGATGGAAAGAATAGCTGACGATACTCATTGCAAAAGAAAATATCTGAAAAGTTGTCTAATAAATAAGTATGAGTTTTGAACAATAATATCATTGTAATTATCTGTTATTATCGTTTGAACTGCAAACAATATTGCTGTTATATCTCAATAAGTAAAAGGTTTCATTTATTCAGCCGGAGATACAAACAGCGACTTTACCATTGACGAGGCCAATGGACTAATCACAACAGCTAAAGTTATTTCTGGTACCACCATGAACGTATACACTTTAGTTATACATGCAGTCGATGATGACGCCACATCTAAAAAAACTGGGACAACTACAGTGGTCGTTTTGGTAGAAGATTGTACATGCTCAGGGGCGGCATCTGTTACTGCTGGACTAGTTTTAGTTCTTGCAGGGCTTTTGAAATTTCTGTACTAAAATCGTTCAAGAGATACGATCACACTGTCTCTGGATAAATACCCCAATTTCTTTAAGGACAATTAGAAACCTAGAAATTCAGTATCGATAAAAATTCAAGAACTTTAATCATGGTTAAGATCGTTTTTGAAATTACTACTATAGAATCGTAACGAGAACATCAGCTTGCATATAAAAAATCATTTCCTTGGCATAATTTAATTAAACCAAGTGTATTTAACAATTCCTTTCGTTAAAGTGTTTAATAAATGTCATAATTACTTTAATGTGCAATTTAAACCTGTATGGGACTCTTTAATTTGAACATGGGCTAGTCCTATCTATCATATACCGCCATATGATTGCCATATGATTGATTCAGAAACATTGTAATAGAAAATCGTTGCTGTGATAACATCCACTGTTTATGCTCAGATACAAAGAAGATGCTATTTAATACTTAAAGGGACACGACTGTGTTTGTTTCGAGATGTTTTCTTTCATATAAATATTTAGGTCTGCACAATGTAAGATCATTGATATAATCCCGCTATTAATAAATGAAATGCTCAAATAACCTGATTCTTAATAAAAATAAACACAATCATTATCTATATCATTATTAGTATAGTTCTTTTGCAAATCCAAATACATAGCCCAAACTAAAAAAACAAAACACACAAAAAAACACTAAAACTTTTATTTTTTTACCTTTTGGAACATTTGGATTTCAGTTGAGCAATGGTCTAGACAATTAAACATCAAAACTATAAAGGAAAAAGTCTCAGCACTTTTGTTTTCTGAATCGGATGTACGTTAACTTAATATTTAACTGCTAAATTCTTGAAACCAATTAAAAAACATACATGTATAAAAAAAATAAATAAGAACATATAGCGGATATCAATATCAAATCTACCTACGTATGTTTTTACATAAACAAAATACAAAACAAAAAAAAAAGACTTTTGAATATCTGATATCTAAAATGCAATATTCGGTATGCATTTGAAGGAACGTATCCGAAATCTTGATTTCCATATCTTAAAAACAAACTAAAAATAAATGTTGTTTTAATAACTCTTACTTATATGCTTTTATTGTCATTTATTTAAAAATCTTGGATTTCTCTGAAAGCCCATTAATGATATGTTTGAATAACATTGAGACATGGGCTTTCCTTTTACAGTTGTTTTGTGTTTGTATTAGCACGGATACTTATTTTTGATAGAGCTAGTGGTTTGCCTCTCGGTTTTGAGATCATAGGTTAGTGCTCTTTTCGAGTCACAACCATGCTTTCTTTAAATGACATCTATACTGATGAGATTGAAGTTAGAATTGGCTTTAATGCTTTTACCACAATCGAACAGAAACATTTTATTATAATGTATATGCACATATATTTTGATTTGTCTATTTTTATGTTTTTCTAATTTACAAATAAAACTTTTGCTAAAAATAGAAAAATCGTTTATCATCACTGAAGTCTATCTTCATGTCCAGTGTTAAAGACATGTACAAGGCATGTTCAAATGCAATATGAGTTCAAATCTCCGTACAAAACTGTATTGTACTCAATACATATATCGTAGAGGAGTTTGAATGAATGTATATTTAGAACAAAGGATATTAATTATGACAGCATTGTTGTATAATAATGCACGGTTTGAGTTTAAATGCACATGGATATACTAATGAAGGCCGATAGACGCAAATGATTTATTACAAAGCATTTGAACGATAAAGCTTACATCTTACACAATCGATCAATATAACATAAAAATATATATATTAATATATAACGAAACTGGTCCATGCAATTTCCTGTCATCAAAAAGTATAATTAAAGTATTCTCATATAGGCTTGTAGTATTTACTAACTCAATTTGAAAGGAGACCGGCTATGTACTATTTGATTTTTTGTATTTTCGGTCTTCTTTGAACAAATAAGTGAAATTTATGATCTACGCCAAAATCGCTAAGCATGCTTATGTTGGTCGGGTACTATAACAGTGATTTATTAGACCATTTGCAGAAGAAAACGCAATAATAAAGTCATATATTGAAAACAAAATGTATCAATGTCTAAAACATGCAACATACCAATGATATTTTATTGCAGCACTTAAAATAATTCGGTCTATTATTGAAGGGTCGTTATACAATAAATAACTATGTTAACAGTATTTTGTAAAAGATATATCAACCAACAACGAAAGATATATGGAAATATATCTATATAGTAGATAATAAAATGTTTAAGAACCAAATATTAACTTTCATCATAAAAGTCCGTGGCCGAGTGGTTAATGTCGTTGACTTCAAATCACTTGCCCCTCACCGCTGTCGGTTCGAATTCCCGACAGGGACTTTGGATTCTTTCATTTGAGGAAGCTATCCAGCTAGCTTACGGAACGGCGGTGCCCGTTCGTACCTGAAATAATGCACAGAAGGGCACCTGAAGTCTTCCTCCACCAGTAAAGCTGGAACGTCGCGATATGACCTAAACTGTGTCGATGTGACATAAAAATCCAAAACAAACAAATCTAAACATTTTAGACATATCCACGTTAAGAAAAGAAAAGAAAGAGAGAGAGAGAGAGAGAGAGAGAGAGAGAGAGAGAGAGAGAGAGAGAGAGAGAGAGAGAGAGAGAGAGAGAGAGAGAGGGAGAGAGAGAGAGAGAGAGAGAGAGAAAACGAGAAAAAAACAACAAACAACAAATAACAACAACAACAACACAAATACGATCTTGTTTACTTGGTTGATTAAAAAGCCAAGAAGCCTTAACTATGAGGGACCGACTTGAATATTAATATTTGAAACAATCAAGAAAAATGTGTCAGCGTGACTCAGTTTATGATCTGGTACGTAAAAAATGAAATTTCAAGAAGGTGTTCAACCTGACTTCTTATAGGTTGTGGGGAAGTCCGAGTGGGAGCATTCAGAGATAAACACTTAACCTATTTTCAGCCAAGACCAGACCTATCTTTAAAATATCTATGAATGTATAAACTGTTTCATTACAATAATTTCAGGGACTGTAGCCATTCGTTGGTGCGCAACATTATTTTTGAAAGTCTTTCTATTTCTTATTATAAAATTGTACTGTACCTTCAAGTCGACGGATTTTCTGCAGAAAATGGTCAGAGTGGGAGCATTCAGAAGGTGCTCGATGACATTGTTATTGCCATTGATTTAGAACCTTGGAAATTCTGTAAAAATCATAGGTATAAATATTGGAATTGATGTAATTATACTTCATCGGCAGCCGGTATTTGATTTTCAAATTATCAATATTTGTTGACAATTAAATAACCTTAGTCTAATAAAATTATGTACTATCCATTGTCAAAATGAAACATGCTTGCATACCAGCTGCTTTTTAGATTCCTTTATTTTTATCAAAAAAGGGAGGTAACCTCATTGTTATGTATTAATGATACAGATTGAATTGTTTCCCTTGGATATTTTTTTTTTTCGAACTTAATTCAATTATCTCTTAAAATCAGATAATTCCAATTATGCGAATTCTTCGATTTGTATTTGTATGCTATATGGTTCTGTCACGAATTATCAAACATAGATAAATAATTATGCCATATTAAATTTAAATTGGGTCCAAATTAAGTGGACAAACAAAACAATTGTTCTGAGCACATTGCTTTTAAAGTCCTCACAAATATGCAAGCAATTCTAATTATGACATCCCGCAATGCCAGGCGCTTGCATATCATTACAATTATTGACATTGCTTACCAGATTTTTGCAATAATTTTGTTTGTCGAATGATTTCCTAAAATGTCTTCGTATTTACTGCTGAAGACCATCAATGAACTGTATGTCTGTGAATGGATCGATGAATTCAAATTCGAAATTTTAATTCTGAAATATTTAAAATATTGGCATTGCTCATAAGGAATGACTGATGAACAATAATTGAGCACAATTAAAGTTTTTATTCAAAGTCTCCTCTTTATAGACATACTTAATCATTTCATGTTTTATTCTTGTGGAAAAAGTGGAGACCCCAACTAAAGCAATTAAAGCGGAATACTATTAGATGAAAACAGAAGACTCAATTGCATTGAGTATAAGCCTGAACACCAGCAAAAAATGTAGCATCACTACACCTCATTAAACCCTGGCTTATGTAATTAACGCTAATAGTTGCATTATACCCAACTTAATGTAAAATTGTGAGTGAAAAGGTAAAACTAAACATTACTTTATATTTTGTTATGGTTGTTTTAATTTTGTTATCTTCTTTGCCTAAAAAAACATTAATAAAGCCCGTACCCCACTGAAATTTCTTTTCGTATCTTTCAAAATATTTCAATCACGTTCAAATTATTTTTAGAATGAGACAGCCTTTGTATAGTCTTGTCCGTGTTTTAAGTTTATATTTAGCATTTACCTTTTTAATAATTGGCTAATCACAATTTTAATAGCTAATCGTTTGCAAAAGGCATTCTTGGCATATTCACCTCATTTTAACAGCGACACAATAACGATCATACAATTTTAAGCATTAGAATCTATGATCTAGAAAGAATACATATAGAAACATAAAGCACTGCAAAAATGTACTGCACATCCATGGTTATATTCCACTGTGCGCCAACCAACTTTTTAAAAATGACGGTTATGGAAAAAGTGAGCCCTTAAAACCGATGATTAGTTGGTTGTGTAGAAGTTTTATAACAAATATTCGAATTCTAGCGTTTGTCACTAGACCATGCATCATGCAAAATATTTTTTACCCCTTTTTACATTACACGTTGTCTTTCTGCATAGCTGTACATCAAAAACAAGGAGGTAGGTCTTATTCAGGCCATCTAATAGCAACAGACCTGAACCATTTGCACAACGTTTAACTTTTAAAGGGCCAACCTGAGGACCATTCCTGTAAAGTTTGATTAAGTTGCAATCATTGGTTTCAGAGATGTTGTTTAAAGAAAGTGTTGTCGGGACACGACGACAAATGACTAGCGGTTGAGAATCTTAAAATGACCACGTTGTGGTCTGGTAAGCTAAGAATTGAAAGGTGACATATTGCAGATTATTGATTATTGAATGAACATGTCAAAAGATGTAAATATATATGTATTTTAAAGGTGTAATAATTGCTTGGATTGTTTCAAGTGCCGGTAATTTTTAGCTGCAATATATTGGCAAGTAAGTACGACATTATGCAAGTATCAAAATACATGATATTTATAATAACATGCGCACGCAGTGGGTGCCTGACCACAATGGCGTCATCCAAATATTGGATTTGAATGTACCAGTTACATGGAAAACCTAAAAAATAAGACAAAAAGATCTAAGAAAGATGAAAATCTTCATTTTATGTTTATTTTACGGGTTACAAGATGTTACTAAGAGAAACGGTCCAAAAGCCTTTAGCATAAAATTTCAAATTCTTATAAAGATCGATTAGGACTCATACATACAAATGAAAATATGTTAACGATAAAAACTTGTAAATCAGTTATGTTTAAAAGATTCTAAGTAAGATTTGAGTTAAATGCGCCTAAACTATTTACATTTTCTGGTTATTGTACACATTCATAATTAAATTATATGAATATTATGGAAAAGTGGAATTAGCGAATATTGCACTAAAGTTAAAAATTAAGGCTCACACCAAATGGTATGCTCATATCGAAAAATCATGACCAGTCATACATGTCAAGAAATCTAAGTCTCTTTTATGATATGATGTCACATGAATACACATTGATGCTTATAATACAATGTTGAATGATATTGAAGTTTTTTAACAAAAACTCTTCTTCTAACGATACTGTCATATTGTATTTAATTTATTTTCGAAACTTAGACATAATGGTTTCGATGTTCATAATTCAAGGATTTTGAAAGTGATAACATTAGATCAGTCTGTTGAGTCGAATAAAAAGCAGAATTTGAATCAATGGGAGACCGACTAAAATCTTTAAAATAGGAGATCTCCTCGAAAGAAATGCAAACAACAAAATAGTAGAAAAAATACAGACTCGAATTGATTCTGTTTGTTCTTGAAAGGAAATGTTCAAGCGCCACATCCCTCATGACCACAAGCATCAGCTTTAGCAGCAATTGATCTTAAAAAAACTATCTTGCTGAAATCAATCATCCCGAAGACAAGGAATTGCATCCCTGCAAAAGACGCATTGTAAGCTACTTTTTCTAAAAAAAGCTATTTGTATAGTCACAAAAGCACATTACTATTAAGAAATGTTAAAGGTATTTCCTCAGAAATTTAACTTTTATAGTGTCGGAATAATTGATTAAAAACACGCGAGATGCTTATAATTTGAAGAAAATAACATACAATTACGCTGAATGTGGATTTCTTCATTAGAAAAGAAAATGTAAACAAGGTGGCTTTTGATTTCCATTCAAATTACTACATCACTACAACGCTTCTAATTGAAAAACCGCCAAAAGGCAAAATATGTTTCAGACATGTGGCCAATGTCTTACTTCTTGAAACTGTTACAGGTCACAGATCAAAAATTGCTTTTATAAAAATTGGAGGCTTAATTTAACACAGTTTGAATTCAGGACAAAAGATAAAAAGTAAAAAACTAATAATGACATTCAATTCAAACACACCAGAAACAATGACAAGACCGAAATGCTAACAAAAGGTATAATACTAAGTTTAATGCAAGTGCGTACCGGCTTTGCAATATTTTGATAATTCCGTCTAAGCAGGCAGGTTTACGGTAAAGGATATGTCTGCTGTCTGAAAAGCGCATAAATAACATACATATGCCAAATTAAATATCGTGTCAAGTTAAATTATGATGTAATAATGAAAAATGACATTTTGTTCAATGATCAATTGAGGCAATAACAATCTCCGCTGTTCTTTTTTCAACTTACCTCATTACATCGACACATAATCAACTTCATTCTGTTTTGTATTTTCGAAGTCCGGTTTTAAGATTTTAGTAAATATTAATAAAAAATAAATATTGAAATAAAAAACAGTGTACTAACAACAAACGATTTCCACTTAAAGGATATAGTTAAAACACGGTCCCAATGTTTACTTAAAATGTGTCTCAAGGAATCAATGTAACATAGGGTACATCTCTGTGTTCAACTTAAATGGAAATTTTTATTTGACTTTCCAGGGATTTATTAAAGAAACGTCATTTCATCTGATATTTCTTTCCTTTAATATAATATTGATTTAAAAGAATATGATAGTGGGGATGGCGAAAAAGTTGTTGTTAAAGTTTGTTTGCAAACAGTTATCACTTTCCATTATTATCTGCCGCTTTTTTCAAATTTTAGAGGATAGATGTTGCAAATGATTAAGAAGTGATATCAGAATAAAAATTAATCCACAAAATTTTCAAACATCTGTATAAGATTTATAATATAGGATTAGTATATATTGGACTCATTCTCAATAATAATTTCAAAACTTGATTAAATATATATATATATCATTTGGATATTCTTATAAAATATTGTTTGATAAAAAATGTGCTGATAAAGTTCTAAGCAATTAAGTATTACATATTAAAATGAACCTCTTTATTTCTTCAGTCTGCATTTCTATTATTGCTATCTTAGCCTGTCAGAAAATCAAAACATGGAAAAACGAAAAAGAATAGAATTAAATTTAAAAGAGAAAGTTAAATTGATAAATGAAAGTGAAAAGGAGGGTAAAAGCCAGCGGAAGTTGGCTGAGATATACGGCATTGGAAAAACTCAGGTACATAATGTAAAAAATGAATGATAAATTTACAGAAAAAATAATCTCAGATAAAAGTGACATTAAGGGAAAACTTTTATAATTAAACAAACACACTGTCAAGTTATTTGATTCTTCAAACCTTGATACCGAATTTTTCTATCAGTATCCTTACAAAATGCAGTTAACATTATGTTTAGTTTCTGTCGTTATTGGAATTTGTGTATTTTTATTTTATTCTTCAGGTCCAGAACATTTTGAAGCGTAAAGCAGAGATAATGGAGGGTTATGAAGAGAATGCCAGTGCTGATAGAAAAAGGCTTCGTGTCCAAACCCCGAACGAGGAGCTCAATAGTCTGATGTGGGCATGGTTCCAGAAAGTACGGGCAAACGGTATAGCGGTGACAGGACCTATACTTCAAGAAAAAACACTTATGTACGCTAGTGAACTAAGTTTGACTGACTTTAAGGCATCAACTAGTTGGCTGACCATGTTCCGCCAGCGACACAATATCAGCTTTCTATCTGTGTGTGGAGAGAGTGCTTGTGTTTCTCAGGACACTGTAGAAGACAGGAAAGATAAACTCTCTGACATCATTGAAGGTTATAGTGCTAGGGACATATACAATATGGATGAAACAGGTCTGTTCTTCCGTGCTCTTCCGGATTAGACTTTAAGTGTTAAAGGTGAGGATTGTAAGGGCGGAAAGAGATCTAAGGAGAGGATTACTCTATCACTATGTGTTAACATGGAAGGTGACTTTGAAAAACCAGTTGTGACTGGACGCGCAGCAAAGCCTCGTTGTTTCAAAAACTTAAAAACTAAAAATCTTCCAGTGACATGGTACCACAATCAGAAAGCATGGATGACCAAGAAATTATTCAAAAACTGGTGCATGGACTTTAATGAACGAATGAAGAGAGCTGGAAGACATGTGATATTATTCTTGGATAATGCGCCTGCTCATCCTGACGACCTGGTACCTTCCAACGTGAAACTCGTGTTTCTTCCAAAGAACACCACATCCAAGCTTCAGCCATTAGACTAGGGTATCATTTACACTGTCAAACAGCTGTACAAGAAGCGTTTCCTGAGAAGGGTCATCACATCAATTGACCAGAACAGTTCATCTACAACTGAAACCATCTCAAAACAACTTAATATGCTTGACGCCATCCAGTGGGTCAATGCAGCAGTGAAAGAGGTGAAAAAACAGACTGGTTTAAAATGCTTTGCGAAAGCTGGACTTTCTAGTGATGTAGTAAATGTAGACGAGGATGACGATGTACCTCTTGGTGAACTTGTTGAGCTTGTGAGGGCTGCCAATGAGAGACTGAACATATCTAAACAGATGTCACCAGAGGAGTATGTCAGTACTAATGATGAGGCTCCAGCCCATGAGGAACTGACAGACAATTGGGAGCAGGATTTGTTGGCTGCTCATAGAGACAATATAGAAACCACTGTTGAATCCAATTTTGACCTATTATGTGATGACCAGGACTATGATAATGTTGACTTTCAATGTCAAATAAAATCACATCAAGAGGCACTACAACACTTACAGCAGCTTAAATTATACTGTGGACTTGAGTTGTGTCCTTCCATCCATAAATGAGGCAGAAGAATTACTGTAAAAAGTGACAGTGAAATCAATGTGTAAGACAAAGCAAGTGACCATTGAGAGATTCTTCAAGTGAAAACAAAACAAGTGCTTGTTAACAAAGATTTCATGTCATTTACTAGCTTTGCATTGTATCAATGTTTTTTGTTAATATAAAACATCTTAAATGTCATTACATTAATGATTTTATTTTTCATTTTATCAATGATTTGTATATGTTTAATATTTTCATTATATTAATGATGTATCATAATTATTATCAAGCATTAAAAATGTTTTTGTTTAAATAATTTACTGTATATGAAGAATTATAATATTCTGTCCAAAAACATTTCATATATCTGCTACATAAATATATGCCATATCGGATCATGTATCTTAACTTACAAATAAAATGTATATATAATTTTTCGTGGTTTGTTATAACGTCTTATACAAAATATTTTCAACGTAATTATTTATTGTATAACATACCTTCCATTATAAACCTATTCATTTTTCCCGATCTTTCATTATTCAGTGTCATGTGTATGATATGCAAGCAATGTAACAATTTAATCAAAAATATTTGTTGCACTAATATTCGACTGTTATGGCCAAGTTTGTTTACGCTTCTGTACTTTTAATTAGGCCGTGTGAAGATGAAACAGAATCGCCTACTTAAAATTAAAATTTGAGACGTATAACACTGTTGCTCTTCCCGGAAGGTTTAGTAGCTTTCTGTAGTTCTAAGACATGCGTTTGGATTTTAAACTTTCCATTGAGTGAGATTTTTATTTTATTATTCATTTTCATAAATTTTTAATCAATTGAAAACAAACGTGTTTTATTTGATGTCAAACATGTATGAATTTGACTGAATACGTTGTCACTCTAAATAACTGTTCGACGTTGTATGTAACTCTTCAAATGTATCAAAGCATTATAGTGTTGTCATATAATTATTTGAACGATCATTAAAGGTTACTATGTATGCCTAATACAACAATTAAATGGTAATTAAACAATCAACCTCACATCAGCAGAATATGAGTAGACTTAATTTGGAAATCTCATTAATTATTCTGAAACAAAGTAAAATAATGTATAGGATTAGTCTGAATAAACTTAAGCTCAACCATTTGTTTAAATTTCTCTGGTATTTAAGTTTTGTATATTAACCCTTTTTCCTCCTAAAAATATTTTACACTATTTTCCGAAACTAATGATTGTGTAATAAATTGTATCGGAAATAAAGAGTCTACCAATAACGTTAACAATCATATAAATAAATGCCAATAAAAAGATAGAAAATCACACACCAACAAAATACGGTACTCTCAGTTTTGTATAGTAAGTAAGTGATTGATGTGTTCAATTGATATAAAGTTTATATATATTTTAGACTTTTTTGCATAAGAATAACTATCTTTACTAGTTGTAACCGCCAACGATGATTTCTTAATTGTATTTGTTTTCCAAAAGTTGTTTGATATTACAAAGTTAGGTATAGACAAAACGTTATTATATATAAACGTCTATTATAATTTTGATTTAATTAAACTTCAAACGCTGAAGTAATTCTCAACGAACAAAATGGCATTCAGAACGTTTTACATATCTTGATAGGTAAATACCGTTTTTATCGAAAGAACATTGAATTGCATTATCTTAAAGCGACATACGCAATGATAAAATGAATTGAAGAGAACATATTGAGTAAGAATAAAATCACATTGTATATGTTTTGTACATGGTGATTGATTATTGGACCTGTAATGGTAAACCTCATTTTGGATACGTCAATATGGGTGAAAACTGTAATTAAATATATCATTCTAAACATTAATATATTACTTTCAATAGTACAAGATAGGTCAAGAATATATCAGAAACCAATGACCATTGACATTCATTGCATCCATGAAAAAAACAACAACAACAACATAAAAACAACAAAAAATAATATGCTTCTACGTCGTAAAGGATGCATAAATAACATATTATATCAACTCGAATTGTCTAATTATATTACTATTAATTCCTTAAATGGGCAGTGTCAACTGATGAAATAAACACTCCCATATCATTTTTGCAAGAAAAAAAAAACAAATTTACCTCGACAGGGTATCTTTATAAACAGTATATTTTTTTTTGCTTCTTAATAAATTGAGTGACATTATGCTCATATTTTCATTCTCAAGTTGAGCAGAATTGACTTTATATTTCAAAAGATTGACTGTTTAAATGATGTTTCACCAACAAATTATATTCGAAAATGTGTAGGATAAAATTTAATATCTGCTTTAAATATAAATAGACTGCCCCACTCTTGTTTAAAAAAATGAACGTTACATGTAAATTCTAAACGATATTTACTGAAATTTCGTTTGAATCCGGTGGTTATTTATTGTTTATGCGAAGTAAATCGTTAAAGGAATTATGGCAACATGAAAATTTATTTTGACTCTTATCTTCACTCACTCCATACCTTTAAATGGGCATAATGTCACTTAATTTGAATAATTCATTATAGATACTACAGAAAAATAAAACAGAAATATTTAGATTATTAACATTTACGCGCACTAATAAATCTCTAGATATAGAAATGAGATGTCGTCAGCAAAGAGAAATAGGTAGATAGAAAGCTGAAGTAATGTCAAACAAAAATAACTCTGTTATTTGTAAAAGTATCTCTTTATCGTTTACGGAAAGTGAGAACAAACTCGGCGAAATTATCTACCCCTTTTTCAAGTCTTCGTCACAGTTGAAAAAATCTGACAATGAATCCATATGTCAAACACCAAATGTTTTAACTCTTTATTCAAAAATATTACAGCATTGAATAGTCTTACATTTACACATTTACACCATGATTTGTTTTATTAATTTTTCAAAAAGGGCATTTCTGTATATAAATCAAAACATAAAAATCATTACAAGTCCTCAAAACAAATCTAGTTATATTTTTTCCATTTAATTTAGATGTCTTTCAATAAAATAATGTAAGAGAAAAATGGCATCGACTGTCTTATAATATGATTTAAAACGATACTAGGCCTCAGTCAGAATATCTTGTCATTTTTTCAAATACAAGTATTCACTGTTACAGTGTACCCCTCTTTAATTTGTAGGTAAACTTGAATCATCTTTTTCTTTCTAAAAAAAAATAAATATATAAAGCATTTTCTATGTAGAAAAAAATGTGCTAATAAAAGATATTGCAGGTCATAAATATAAATTTCATTGCATTCAAAGAATATAATGTTTTATAATATTAAGAAAATTAAGTAAGTTGATATGTGAAGTTATTTATTCACATCGCTTTTATGCATGACAAACATTTAAAAAAATTTATTTGTTAAACTGCATTAGTCAATGTAATATGAAGTATAAATTTAAAATTAAAAGCAGTTTTGAATGGTTGACTACGTTTAATAAAAGTTTCCTACAAGGAAGATTTTGCGATACTTTTTAGATATAAAATAACCGTGAGAAACTGTGTTATTTAGGCGGGCTTTAAGGTAAGAACCCATCTTGACAACACGTATTCTTTGTTAAAGAGAATTGGTCCATATTGAAAGATTCGTAAAACCATTAAAATGTTGATATTTTTTTTATCATACTCACCGTACTTGACAATAAAACACGAACGTTTAAACTTTATATGGATGTTGTTAGAACCCATTACATGAATTGGAATGACATGTGTTAAAGTAGATACATATCATTTACTATAAATATAGAAAATGCAATAAGTTCTAGAACAAAAATATTTTATCGTAAAGAAGATCATACAAAATCACTTAAAACTCTTACAACATTCTTTTCAGGACATATTTGATAGGATAATTCAACTAAATAAATACATTTTTATCAGTATTTGAAATACATTTTGAAAAAGTGCCCATTTACGACCAATTAACTTTGAAATGATTTTAGCATTTATCTTTGAAACATTCTTTTTATTTTATTATTCTTTCCTCTCCTTATTGCAGAATAGTACAAACTAAATATTTGCTGTTTTCAAATTGTTGTTAAGCGTATAGTACATTGTTGTTACATAGTATTTTAATCGCACGAAACATAGCATTTAAACTTGAAACTTTTACGAAATGGATAAAACTGAGTGAAAAGTTCATAATTGCTGTTACTCATAATTTAGAATTAATTTATATAAACTTTCAGAAATACGATTTATATACATATAAACATTCTTTAGAAAAACATGAATGTTCTGAAGATAGCTAACTAGCTAACGTACCATTGTTATTTAGCTATTTTATTTTAACAAAATTATAGCTTTAAATTGAACGGAAACAATAAACGGTGAATATATCTGCATATAAAATATTTACATTTTCCTTTTCTGCTTGAATACATAAATATTAAATCGTAAATCAAACCCTAACACTTTTCACAAAATTTTGGAAAATTAGCTCTTTGTAAGGGTGCATTTTTCAAAATTTTAAGGTACAATGAGTTGTAAAGAATGAATGTCGGGCTGTGTGAATAATTATGTACAATGATTTTCATTTATGATTTGAAAGTATAAAACTGCAGTTAAGATTATATTAACAAGGCTGAAATAAATACACAACCTTAATTTATGACAAATATATTAAACAAGAAATAAAAAATAAGAAACAAGAGCTCAACAAATGCGGAGCAATCTACGCACAAATGTAAATTTGTTGAGTTATCAAATAAAAACAAATCGACAGACAAAATATTCTATATGTTGATTATCCTGAGGGCACTAAATGACCTCTAATGTGGAGGTATATTTTACCCTAAGTGCATAATTTATAAAAATTTAACAGAGGTCTACCAGGGAATAATGTTTATACTAAATATAGAGGCATTGTATTCACCCACAAAACAGATAAGATATGTTTTTTCTTTACCTTGTTCTAAACGCGGAATAATTTTTGTTATGACTAAGTGTGACCTTGAGCAGATAAACTTCAAACCTGTGCTCTGCACATTGTTTCATTATGATTAACATAGTTGCAGAGTAATTTAGATTTCCTTCCACTGGTTCTAAAGAAACAGACCGACCGAGTAACCTGCTAACAGGCGGACAAACGATCATTGCTTCTGGCGTATAACACGAATGACAATCATAAAATGAATGTTTATATTTGATAATAAAAATTGAACTAAAACCCAGTAAAATCATACATTTGGCGGACATGATAAACTTTATTTAAACGAGTAACTAAGTCAAATGGTATTTTGACTTTATGTAAATAATGTATTTTTTATCCGTTATTGTACGAATATTGCCGATACCAATTTCTTTCGAACCAAAAGCGATGGATTTTTACAAAAAACATTGATCAGAGGATAAACTTTGACATTTTAAACAACATTAAATTAATTTTATTTACTATAACCATTAAACAATGTCTTTAGCAAAGGCATGTGCTTACTTGATTAGATGTAATTTATTTGGTCTCAGGGTTTTAGTCAAGGAAAAATGTCTTCTTTGTCAGATACCTGACAAATTATCATGGGCAACAGGAAACAGTTATTTTAGGATTGATGACTGAAATGGCACGTGAGTTTCGTTAAATATCGAATAGGTCTCGTTTGCAATAATAGCTTCAAACAGAGGAAATTGACGCAAAAAGCACTCTGTTCCCATTTTACAAACCTCTTTTTATTAAAAATGGTAAACTTTGGTACTATGTAAAATAGGTACAACAGAAAATGTATGTCTAAAGATATAAACTAAAAACATGTTAATGGAAATTAATTATGTAGATTGTACGACAAATAAGGAAATGCTTTATTATGTAATGTTTCCTTTTGTGTGTAAACCATTTGTGGTGTCGGAGGCCGAGTGTGTGAATTCCTTTACTATGTAAAAATCTGAATAAATTAGCTCGTGTGTTCTGTCAAATCTTGCCTTTGTTTTACTTCTGCAAAAACATGAAATTTGGAATTATGAAACGGATAGGCGGGAAACAAAGTAAAACAAGTTTGACATCGGCTGTGTTGGATATATTGATTAACTTTTAAATAATAACTATTCCTAATTTCAATGGTTTATATACTATAAATACCTCAACCTTAAATTGAAATCAATTACCTATGACACAAAATGTAATAGCTAATTATATACCAATTTCGGGATTAGAATTGTCCTATTAGTTAAATAAGAAATAATATATCCCAAACAGTGGTTTTATCGCTCAATAACATCACTGCTTGGAGTTCGGATGCGAGGAATTATATCACAAGGGCGTAGCCCGAGTGATAAAATGATGCGCATCCGAACGACAAACAGTGATGTTATCAAGCGATAAAATCACCAATTTGGATATATGTTTTTGATTCTAACACGACATCAACATATAAATGCTGCCGTATTTGATATTAACCTAATTTGTGTTTGATTTGTTTCCGTACTTATTTTCAGCGCGTCACATTTTAGTGGTTACGTCACGTGTATAATGATTACGTCACGTGTCTAAATATAGAACGTCAAACTGTGATTTTATTGCATAATAACACACACTTTTGGTTCTTCTTTGTTCAATAGGGAAACATGCGGGTCGTGTTAGAATCTGTAGTTTATAACGCTGATTTTAACAGGGTTGTTTTCGTCATATCCCGACGGTCGAGACATTTAACCAGCTTGTACTTATTTCTCCGCAAATGACCATTCAAAATAACCAATCAACTTAATGTCCGAGACAAATTTTCACGGCAAAAATACAACTCGACCGAGGATCAAACCAGAGACCCCTGGATTGAAAATTCCATTGTTTTTGTTAACATTGTTTAGACAATCGTGAAAATAATTGTAGTAATTGCAGTTTGGGATAAAAATCTAAACTATTTGCTCCAGTATCATGACAACCCCAAAACAACATAAACTTTAGGCTTTTTGGGGGTTTTTACAATCTGAGCGTATTACTAGATATATATTTTTTGCTGCAGGTGTACACAACAATGGCTAAAGGTTTTTGGACGAGTGCTTTTATGTGCCTGATTTTTTTTGGACTGCTGTTAAGAACAGGTAAATTAAAAAAAATGATATTGTGCTTTTCGTTCGTTCTGTGAAAACAATTTCCCGGAGCATAATGTTAAGCTTTTTATAATGACACCCATAGTATATCCGAGAGTGTAATGATTTCAGGTGAGTTAGATGAATAGTAAAATTGATCATACCAACAAATTACTGCAATTTGAAATACTCTACCTTGAAGAACAAATGTTTTATTGTTGTTTTTTTAAGTGAAGCATAACTTTGTTTTTGAAATAAACATCAACGTATTATGTTTTATAACAAAAAAGAATCTATTTGAATAAAATCAATCATAATGCATTTAAATCTATTTTATACAAAAATAAGTGTGAGCCTGTGATAACAGGATTTCATAACATATTTTATATTCTCATATCAAACTATGTATCTCGGAACAGAGAGACTTATTTCAAACCACGCTAGTAAATAACCTTTCTTTAAAACAACAATAACAACATCAACATTACATGAATAATAGAAAAGCTAAGAAAAAAAATTGAGAAAAAATAAAACAAAACAGAAAAATAAACAAAAACGCAGAAAAATAAACAGTCTATATTGAATGTTTTGTGTCAATTAAGTGAATTATTTGCAATATAAAAATGATGAAGTTTTTATGTAACAACAGTATAATGTAACCTTATCGTCGACATACAGATTATTTTATTTTGCAATATCTATGTATTTGGTAAGATTGTTTTAATTAGTCAATTAATTTAATAACAAATTAATAATATCAATAAATCTATAAACAAATTAATTTATTTCATACAGGAACTAACATTTTATTAAGTAACTGATATTTGTGTACGTGTCAAGGTTTAACAACATTTAAATCAATTAAGTGCATGTTATAAACTAGGCATAATTTATATTTATGCTTTAAACCTGACGAAATGCCTTATATGGGGACTTTTCTAAATCGAAGAAGGTTTTTAGGTGATACTTGGGATGCAACTTGAGAATTTATGTAAGGTCGGAATTTTGGCTCTTTGTATGAAATTAAGGAGCAACCCCACAAGCACCGAAACAGAAAGGATGTTTTGGCTACCATTGAGCTTAAAAATTCAAAAGCATCACCAGAGGTCAAATCCAACTCATCCGCTGGAGCTAAGATATGCATAGACTCCTGTTAGTCAGTACCATTTAGTCGCGTCTGGTGAACCTATCTGCGAATGTTACTTATTTAAAATATCACCATTTTCGTGTTTAAACGTTGAATTCTGCGTAGGTCGGTGCTAGGGGCGTGGACGGTATTTGTTTTTTACCAATAACGTCCATGATCACGCTCAATCAAAACGAGCCTGCAACTTTTTTCAATTTTGCTGTGTTGGGCTGTTTTTAGGAATTCTATTCTGCTTTTCTCTATTTTACGATCATGCCGTGATAAACTGTAGCTGCAATGTTGATTCCCTAAATATTAAAGGAAACCCCTCCACCATCGTCCATCTTATAAGCAAATAAATTTCAAATACCTCAGTTGAAACGTTAAAAATATTTTCCCTACTATTTATAAAACTTCAAAGGGTTATCACAATAGCACATGCTTGCGAGTAAGATATGAAAAAGGAATGCGTATATCCTTTCGAGCTATGTATTTTACTTCATGATAAATTCATTTTTTTTCTCTCAAAGACGAGATTCAAAAGACTTTTCTAAAGGTTTTGTTACTGTTAATTCTATTCATTTAATTTTTTTTCTACTGCCAATTGAAACTTAATAATTTGTTACGTCTATAACATCTTCATTCGTATACATTTTGTTTGTTTGTTTACCCACACACTGTGACGATTTTTTCAAAAGTATAACTGGACACTAAACATTGATTCGGTATTATCTTTTAAAAATGTTGCAATTATATTTTGTTTAAAAGTCATTTTGCAATGGTTTGGTGTTTCTTACACTTCATCGATATTATCCTAAAAATTGTTGTCTTCAATACTTTGTATTTTGTTTACTTATTTCTAACATTTGCCTTTCTTTAAATAGATGCAACCATTACATCATGGACAACACCTACAATATCTGCGGCAAGCGGCGCGGGAACATTATCAGTGAATGAGGACAAAGCATTGAACGATGCAATTGAAACATATGTTGCAGTGACAGATAAGGCATCTGTTACTTACGCATTGGTCACAGCGGTCCCACCATTTGCTGTCAGCAGTGCAGGGGAGTTAACAATAACATCGGAATTAGATCATGAAACTCAGGATAGATATTATACACTTGAGATAAAGTATGTACATAGTTGTATTGTTTTAATCAGTTGATTAATCTATTATGTATTTATTTATTAATGAATCATTTAACAATAATTGATATACACACTTGATTAATTAATTAATTAAATAATTTAAAATCAGTAAATTCATTTAGGCTCTATTAGTATATATGTATGTACTTGTTCCATAAAAGTAAGATTAATGTTAATGTAAGTTCCAACATTGCATTTGAAAAATGTTGATAACTTCTTTTTTGAACAACTGAGATAATTAACTTGATACACTGTAACACTGACAATAACTGGATTTTTGTAAACTTAAACTATACGATTTGATTAACACCTGCTTTTCTGTAGACTTTCGATTTTTTACGTTGCGTTTAGCAATTCCTAACATGCAATACAAATCATTTCTGATCAATCATTAAATTGCATGTAATAAACACGAACAAAAACGAAAGGCTCGACAGAGCCTCGTCCTTTTTTTCTTAGCCTTGTCTGATAAATTTTGTAATATCAGACACTAGCATGGAATGGAGAGAGAGAGAGAGAGAGAGAGAGAGAGAGAGAGAGAGAGAGAGAGAGAGAGCAGAAAAAAGTATACCAACATTTTCCAAAGATCCATGTGAAACATTTGTTCAACATATATCAAATCAAATGTCAACTAAAGTCATTTGTATCAATATACAATTGATCATTATTATACTGAAAGATAATTATTGATATGATAGTTTATAAGAAACAAATGTGTTTCAGGGCCACAGACAATGACGGTGGAGAAGGTACAGCGACTATTACAGTCACAGTGGCAGACGTAAATGAGGCACCATCCTTTGCAAAGACTACAAGCGGCAAACGCATCTCCAAAGACTCAGCAACAGGTACAATTAGTTTTCCAAATATAAAAGTATATGACTTTGACATGATACACTGGCTATGTTAACAGAAAAGATAAATTAAATTATGTAGTTTTTTTTATCTTCTATTCATATTTGCAAGCTACAAATACAGGATAATTATATTCACACTATTGTTGATAAATTAATTGCTTGCTTTAATTTAAGAAAACAATAAATCAATGTAGAAAGAACATTTTCTGAACCAACAGTGGTGATTGGCAAGTCTTTTAAACTCAATTGCATTGACAAATTGGCGACATCGCCCCTAGTCTTTCATTGAATGTTTTTGTTCTTTAAGAACGAAACAAATGAGCTACAATGCCTTTATAAGTCTTTCAATTGGTAACTTTTACAAACCTTTTTTGATAATTTATTTAAAATTACACTTAACCATTTTTAGTAATAGTTATCTTTGATTTTTGACCGGCTTTATTACCCTATTGAAACGGGTTTTTTTCTTCTTCATAAACATGTGTATTTCTATTGCATACGGACATCTGATTTTCAAAAAAATATGAATTTATAAAACACCAAACTTCCTTTTTAAAAGGGGCAAAATGATTTTTTTCATAAATTGAAAGCGGTATTTTATATAAAACCATATAAATGTCACTATTATCTAACAAACGAACATAATTATTATCAAAACTAAAAAGTGAAGCATGTCATTATATGTGAATTATCATTTAAATTGGAATAAAATCAACGGAATCTAATCACAAATACGGTCAATTTTTTACATGCCAATTTTCAAAACGCTACTCGAAAGCTCGCAAACTGCTGTGTTCTATATTTAATTGAATGTACATTATTAAAGCTATAAGTTGGAACATTTACGACAGTTTTTCATAAGATATGTATATGTTCATATCGGTGTAATTGTTCGTTGAAATATTAATATGTAAATTTGTTGAAATTCTCATGTTCTTCCTTTTTGTAATTATTATACCGTCTTCTTAACGCCATTTTAATTTTACATAAAATTTGATTCTACGTACTAACTTAAGGATAATTATAAAATTGTTTTCTAATTGATGAATAATTATATTCTCATTAATGCATGTTTTTTAAAATTTTATGTTAAGGTACAACCATTATGACAGTCACTGCAACTGATCCTGATGACAGTGATGTTTTGAAATACAGTATCCATTGTAAGTATGTCTTATAGATGAAGGACTAAGAAATATTTAGTTAATTTTCGACTGATGGGAGGTAACACTCGGCTAATATGCTTTGCAAGAGACCTGTGACATAATAAAACGACAAACATAATGTTTTGGAAACTTTTCAGTCACACAATTCCGCCATTATTTTTGTTTATGATAAATTATGATGTAAGTTGTAAACATGCAAAAATAGCCATTATTTATCGTTGTTCACGGGACACGGGTCAATGGAAAAAATAGAAGAAAACTTTAAATACTAAAGATGATATTTTTACGTTTGAGTGAAATATGGTAATATTTTCACGAAACATGATCAAATTCAATATATGTTCACGGGCTGGAACAGCTATTGTAACAATAGCATTTTTATTTTAATCAATATCCAAAAAAATGCTGTTTACGAATACAGCTACTATATTTTCTACGACGTTGCAATTGTAAAGCGCGCGTTAACACATTGATTATTAAAAGATGCGTGACTCGGCTCAAATTCAATGCATAATTTATCACAGCCATAACTGTCTTAAAAAAATAATACATGGTATTTTTGATAACAAATACTTTCCGATGATGGATAGAATAGCTGAAGATACTCATTGCAAAAGATAAATATCTGAGAAAGTAGTCCAATAAATAAATATGGGTTTTGAACAATAATATGATTGTAATTATCACTAATTGATCGTTGTAACTGCGTTTAATATTGCCGTTATATCTCAATAAGTAATACGATTCATTTATTTAGCCGGAGATACAAACAACGACTTTACCATCGACGAGGCCAGTGGGCTTATCAAAACTGCTAAAGCTATTTCTGGTACCACCACAAACGCATACTCTCTAGTTATACATGCAGTCGATGATGACACCCCAAAAGAGACTGGGATGACTACAGTGGTCGTTTGGGTAGAAGATTGTTCATGCTCAGGAGCGGCATCTGTTACTGCTGGACTAGTTTTAGTTCTTGCAGGGCTTTTGAAATTTCTGTACTAAAATCGTTCAAGAGATACGATCACATTGTCTATGATTAAAGACCCAAATTTCTCAAAGGACAGTTAAAAACCTAGAAATTAAGTATCGATAAAAATTCAAGAACTTGAAACATTGTTAAAATCATTTTTGAAATTACTACTTGAATCGTAACGAGAACATCAGCTTGCATATAAAAATTCATTTCCTTGGAATAATTTAATTAAACCAAATGTATTTAACAATTCCTTTCGTTAAAGTGTTTAATTAATGTCATAACTACTTTAATGTGCAATTTAAACCTGTATGGGACTTTTTAATTTGAACATGGGCTAGTCCTATTTACCATATACCGCCATAAGATTGCCATATGCTTGATTCAGAAAAACTGTAATAAAAATTCGTTGCTGTGATAACATCCACTGTTTATGCTCAGATACAAAGAAGATGCTGTTTAATACTTAAAGGGACACGACTGTGTTTGTTTCGAGATGTTTTATTTCATGTAAATATTTAGGTCTGCACAATGTAAGATCATTGATTTAATCTCGCTCTTTTTGCAAATTAATTAATATCTAAAAGGCACAAAGTAACCTAATTCTTAATAAAAAAAACAAACACAATCATTATCTATATCATTCTTAGTATACTTCCTTTGCAAATCCAATTAATGCCTTTGAGAGCCCAAACAAAAAAAAACACTAAGAATTTCATTTTTGTACCTTTTGGAACATTTGGATTTCAGTTGAGCAATAGTCTCATCACTTTTGTTTTCTGAATCGGATGTACGTCATTTATAGTTGATTTAATAATATTATAATATTTAACTTAATATTTAACTGCTCAATTCTTGAAACCAATTAAAAAAACATACATGTATAAATAAATAAATAAGAAAAAATATAGCAAATATCAAATGTCAATATCAAATCTACCTACGTATGTTTTAACATAAACAGAATACAAAACAAAATCAAACAAATATGACTTTTGAATAACTATTTAAAAAATTAAATTAGGTATGCCTTTGAAGGAACGTATCCGAAATCTTGATTTCCATATCTTAATTCTTCGTTTGAAGAAAAACAAACTAAGAATAAATGTTGTTTTAATAACTCTTACTTTAATGTTTTTATTGTCATTTATTTGCAAGTCTTGGATTTCTCTGAAAGCCCATTAATGATATGTTTGAATAACATTGAGACATGGGCTTTCCCTTTACAGTTGTTTTGTGTTTGTATAAGCACGGATACTTATTTTTGATAGAGCTAGTGGTTTGCCTCTCGGTTTTGAGATCTTAGGTTAGAGCTCAACTCGAGTCACAACCATGCTTTCTTTAAATGACATCTATACTGATGAGATTGAAGTTAGAACTGGCTTTAATGCTTTTACCACAATCGAGCAGAAACTTTTCATCATAATGTATATGCACATATATTTTGATTCGTCTATTTGTATGTTTTACTCATTTACAAATAAAATTTATGCAAAAAATAGAAAAATCGTTATCATCGCTGAAGTCCATCTTCATGTCCAGTTTAACAAACAAATACAAGCAGCTCAAAGGAAATTGGAGTTCACATCTACGTACATGACTGTACTCAATACAAATGTCGTAGAAGATATTGTATGAATGTATATTTAAAAAAGAATGATATTAATTGTGAGAACAATGTTGTATTATAATGCACGGTTTGAGTTTAAATGCACAAAGGTTTACCAACGAAGGCATTTGAACAATAAAGCGTATATCATTATACACTCGATCAATATAATATAAAATAACATATATACATATATAACAAACACCTTCATGCAATTTCCTGTAATCAAATAGTAGAATTAAAGTCTTTTATAGGCTTGTAATATTTACCTATTCAATTTTAAATGACACCGGTTATGTTCTATTTAATCATATTTTATTTTCGGTCTTCTTTGAACAAATAAGGTCATCTTTCTGATTTTAAAGTTAAATATATGTTCAAAGCAAAAAAACCGTTAAGCATGCTTCTGGTGTTCGTATTAATAGAAGACTAAATGTTTTACAGTGGTTTATTGGAACATTTGCACCGGTTATGTTCTATTTAATCATATTTTATTTTCGGTCTTCTTTGAACAAATAAGGTCATCTTTCTGATTTTAAAGTTAAATATATGTTCAAAGCAAAAAAACCGTTAAGCATGCTTCTGGTGTTCGTATTAATAGAAGACTACATGTTTTACAGTGGTTTATTGGAACATTTGCAGAAACGCACTTATAAAGTCCTATACTGAAATCAAAATGTACCAATGTCTCTAACTTGCAGACATACCATTGATATATCATTGCAGCACTAAAACTTAATCGGTCTATAGTGGTTTAGTATTTTGTATCAACAACAACAACAACAACAACAAAACCAAGACTATCGCGTTTACTTGGTTGATAAAAATGCCAATAAGCCTTAACTACGAGTGACCAGGTGGGAGCATTTTTCATTTTTATAAAAAAAAAAAACAAAAACGAAAGGCAGACATTTGAATATAAATATTTGAAAAAAATCAAGAAAAATGTGTAAACATGACTTGGTTTATGCTCTGGTACGTTAAAAATAATTTTCAAGAAGGTTTCCAACCTGATTTCTTATATATTTTTGGGAAAAGTCCGAGTGGGAACAGTCAGAGAAAAAGACTTTTCCTGTTTTAAGGCCTAGGCCAGGCCTATCTATAAGCTATCTATAAAAATATAAACATTTTTGTTACAATTATCTCAAGGGCTATAGCAATTCTTTGGTGTGCTAATTATTTTTACATTGTTAATTTTCTAAACTCTTTCTATTTCTTATAATAAAATCGTATTTTACCTTCCAATCGACTGGGATTGTTCAGCAATGTCTTAGACATTCTTAAACAAAGTAATAGGTATAAATATTTGAATGTTTGGAATCAAATCTCATTGGCAGCCGGTATTGGATTTTCAAAAATCATTTTTTACGATAAAACAAAACTATCTGTTGTCAATATGAAACATGCTTGCATGCTAGCTGTTTTTTGATTCCTTAATCTTCACCAACTAAGGTAGGTAACGTCATTGTTATATTGTAGTGATACAAATTGAATTGTTTCCCCTGGATGTTATTTTTTTCTTACTGTATTCAATTATCCCATAAAATCAGATAATTCCAGTTATGCGAATTCTTCAAGTTGTATTTGTATGCTATATGGTTCTATCACGAATGATCAAGCATGAATAAATAATTATACCCTAATTAAATTTAAAATTGATCCAAATTAATTTAACAAACAATACATTTGTTCTTTTCAGATTGCTTTTAAAGTCCTCACAAATAAACAAACAATTCTAATTATGACATCCAACAATGCCAGGCGCGTGCTTATTATTACAATTAATGTCATTGCCTACCATAATTTTGCAATAGTTTTGTTTGTTTACTGCACCTTTGGAATGATTCACCTAAAATGTGTCCGAATTCACTACTGGTAAAGACCATTGTTGAACTGTTTCTATGTGAATGGATCGATGAATTCAAACTAAAAATTTTAATACTGAACTAGTTTCGATATTGTCATTGCTCCTGAAGAATGACTGATGGACAATAATTGAGCACAATTGAGAGCTTTTATTCAAAGACTTCTCTCTATAGACGAAGATCATTCCTCTTATGTTTGATTAAGTTGCAATCATTGGATTCAGAGATGTTGTTTGAAGAATGTGTAATCGGGGTATGACTACAAATGACAGGCGGTGGAATCTCAAAATGACCACGTTGCGGTCTGGTAAGCTAAGACTGAATCTGTATATGAACATGTCAAAAGATGTAAATATAGATGTATCTTAAAGGAGTTATAATTGCTTTGATTGGTTCAAGTGTCAGTCACTTATAGGTACTATATTGGCAAAAATACGACATTATGCTAAGATGTATAGTATCAAAATTCACGATATTTATAATAACATGCACGCGCAATGGTTGCCTGACAACAATGCCGTCATCAAAATATTGGATTTGAATACACCAGTTACTAGGAAAAAACCTAAGGAATGAAAACAAATCTAAGAAAAAGTGAAAATCTTCATTTTAGATTGATATTTTACAAATAACAAGATGCTATGAAGAAAAATGGTCTAAAATCCTGAAGCATAAAATTTGAAATTCTTATATACACCAATGAGTATTCCTACCTTGTAAAATGAAAATATGCTAAAAAAAAACAACAAAAAACAATTAATGTAAAACATGATTTATATGTGTAAGATTCTTAGTCATAATTGAAATCTTGCACTTAAGTTATAAGTTAAGACTCACATCAAATGGTGTGCTTATATCGAAAAATCATGTCCAGTCATACATTTCAAGAAATCTAAGTGGAGTACCTATTATATATGATATTATCTGAATGAACATTGTTGCTTATAACACAATGTTGAATGATATTTAATTTAAAGAGTGTTTTTTTAAAGAAAATCTAATTTCCCTTTCGACACTGTTATATTATATTTAATTCTGTTTCGGAACTTAGACAGAATGGTTCCGATGTTCATTATTCAAGAATTTTGAAAGAAAAATATCTTTGAATCTGTCTGTTGAGTCGAAATAAAAGCAGATGTGAGACCGATTAAAATGTATGAAATAGGAGATCTCCCCAACAAAATGATAGAAAAATTACAGACTCAATTTGATTATGTTTGTTCTTGAGAGAAAATGTTCAAGCTCCACATCTCTCACGACACCACTAGCATCGGCTTTAGCAGCATTTGATCTTTAAAACTATCTTGCTGAAATCAATCATCCAGAAGACACGGAATTGTATCCCTGCAACAGTTTGCAAGTTAGCTTTTCTCAACAAAGCTATTTGTATAGTCACAAAAGCTAATACTTTTATACTCTCCTGCACATCGGTCGAATGTTCCACTAACGCTCACTTTCTAAGTTACGTGAGTGTATTCAGTGAGCTGCGAAGGGAGCGTAATACTTATAAGAAATGTTAAAAGTATTACCTCAGAAATAAATAGATTTTTCATTTTTGTAGAGATTTAACTTTTATAGTGTTGGAATAATTGATAAAGAACACGCAGGATGCTCATAATTTGAAGACAAAAACAGTTAATTACGCTGGATGTTGATTTCTTTATTAGAATAGAAACAAAATGAAAACAAGGTGGATTTTGATTTCTATGCAAATTACTAAATCACTACAACGCTACCAATTAACAAAGCGCAAAAAGGCAAAATATAGTTCAGACATGTGACCAATGTGTAACGTTTTGAAACTGTCACAGGACACGACTATAAAAAGCTTTTATCATATATTTAAAGATTTGGCATTTCAAGGCTTAATTTAACAAACACAGTTCCGGACAAATAGTATATTGTAAACACTAATAAATAAATAAATAAAGAAATAAGTAAATAGAAAAATAAATAAATAAAAAAATGAATAAATAAGATACAATACAATAGTAAAAGCAGTTGTGGTAAGTAAATGCAGCAAGAGAAAACATGAACAAGAAATCTATAGACGATATGTCTTCAGCTGGAAGACTGAAGCTTGGCAAATTCACGAAATACGTAAACACACATCAACAAGGAACGCACCCCAAACAATAACAATGTCAAAACGTTAACAAAAGGATATAATAAATTAACAAAAGATATCTACTTTGATAAGTTTAATGCAGGTGCGTATTGACTTAGCAGTTCTTTGGTCATTTTTTCCTGAGCATGAAGATTTGTGGTAAATGGTATGTCTACAATCTGAAAAGCCTATCAATCAAGACACGTGTCAAATTTAATATCGTGTCAACTTTAAATATCATATAATGTTTGTGATTTAAAAAAAACATGTTTTTATTGTTTAAAGGAACTCCACTAATTTTCAAAATCCTAAAATCATAAAAAATTATTTTTTTTAATTTGTCAACTGGGGAGGCAAAACAGAAGATATCAAATATGTGTACTCAAAATGAAAAAAAAAAAATCCTTTTTTTAAGATATTCTTATCATGAATTTATATTTTATGTGTTTAACATATTTTGAATTATGACTTTAATTCATAAAAAAGAGAGTGAGCGAGCGATCTGAAATGTTTACCCACACGTGTTTTGTTTATATAGAATTTCATAAAATAATTAAAATATAATGAAAAACAAATCGTGACCAGCCATTTGACTATCATGGCAAAAAACTTTCTATGGAATCAATTTAGCGTCTAAGCGTTGTCATGTTACACATAATCACAGCATTATTAAATAGTAATCATATATCATATAAAATTGATAAAACAAGGATAACCCCGCGAACAATACATACAAAGTTTAAACAATTACACAAACATTTTGCCCTTAATATAATATATGTAATTTCAAGACAACAGCAACACAGAAAGAAAAAAGATGAATTTTATACCCTTTTATAACCTTTTATACCCTTTTATAATTACCCTTTTCGATATATAGTTGTTTTATTCTTGTATTGGAGAGTTACTACTTAGCTGATTTTAAAAGAAGTCTTCTACGATGATAACATTACACTTTAAGTTTTTGTTTTATTTGATTTAGTTGACTCGTTGCTTTCTTTTTATAGGTGCAGTTAGACATACATAAGTCCACTGTTAACTGGTTTCCTAGCAGTTTTCGTCCCCTTTCAGTTTTCCGGCCGTTTATCATCTTCGCCCAGTACAGTCTATTTTTACCAGTAAGGCATCCACATTACTTCGTCAATCAGAGATACTTTTCTTTCAATGCTAAACAGCATTTAAAATAGTACAACAATTGATATGTTTTGAAGTTTTGCCTGTTATTTAAAGTTACATAGAGAACTTGCGACTTTCAAAAATAAGTAACACCTGGGGAATTCTGGTTTGAGTATCCATGCGCAATAACTAAGACCCCATTTTAGGTAAATCAATACTTCGGAAAATATTGTTGCAGACGACACGGACAAGGTCGGGAAGTTCTGTTTGTCTTGTAAAACCATCTTAACATTGCCTTATGATACTGAATTATATTCAAAATAAAAAAGGTCCGGAAAACTGCTATGAATTTTTGAATAAAGGTGAAAAAAGGTGTTACGTTTCAGGCCTATATTCAAATTAAAAAGTAAAATGAAAGTGCAACATTAAGCACATGGCAATGCCGGACAGGTACCTAACTTTGTCCTGTCAAAGTTGTGTACCCCTCCGTAGACTGATTTTTATTTAATTTGTTAAAAAGTGCGATTTGTGGCCGGAAACTGCTAGGAAACCAGTAGTGGTTTCTATTAATTTCCCCATTTAAGCATTTGTAAAATGAATATAAAATAAACTTGAATGTATCGGTATATTGCTTTAGTATGACAATAAGATTGTGCTGAAATTAAAAATTCAAAAATAAATTTTACTTGATATAGATCTTAAACGTACATTATAATTTCCCAATCGTTTGATTGTCAGCTGCTTAAAGTGACATAATGGTCAGCCATTATGGTATGTAGTAAGTGAACAGTTTTAGGTCAAATTAACTTCATATTTTGCAATGATAATTCCTTTTATTTCTTTAACTATAAATAACTCATGTTGTCCAAGGTAATTTCTAAAAATATCAACCTGCATTTACCTGTCACAGTTCAGTTTATAAAAGAGTGTGGCAGGCATTTTATATTTTAGACATATTTATATTTTATACAAGACATGTTTCAATGTCAACTGTTGGTCAATCACTGGTAAATGTAGTCAATGTTTTGAAATATATAGTTAATTTATCAAAATTTAGCAATGAGTATAACTTTGAGCATAATGTTACTCCAAATATGTGTTCTAAATATTATATTTTCTTTCTAATTAAGCTAGGTATGAAACAAGAAGCACATTTAATACGATATCCTTCTATTAACATTTTTGTGATATAAAATATATTACATTATTAGAAGAATATAATGTGATATACATACACTTAAACCGATGCATTGATGAGGCTGTTCAACTTTAGGGTAATCGTTAAATAATTGTATTATAACATATTAAAGTCAGTGAAATTATGCCGATTTGCGTCATTTTTTAAATGACATTTCCTATTGTATGTAACTTAAGGTGACTTAATTTTACTCAAATGAACTACAAAATTGTTAATGCTGATTTTACATTTTTATGGACATATGTTAATGTCATGTGAACCTATTTTATTATTGTGTGCTAAAAACGAATTAAATTTCAATAATGTGAGACGTTTACGTGACTACATGTATTAAAAACCATAAAAAGGTCATGGCTATATTGTAAAAGAACCAATCACATGGTTACAGTCACGTTCAAGTTCAAAGTCATAATATCATATTCGAAAAACTGGCGGTTTAAAATATTTGGCGATGTAATTATCATGGGTAACCAAAATTTGAATTTTCTCATATGATTTTGCATAATAGTTTCAAATAACAAATACAATATGTGGTCCCACATGATAAAGTGTTATTAAGTGTGTAATTTTGTTGTACATTTTGTATGCTATTCCTTTATGTTTTTAGTTATGCTTTTTGTTCTATGTTTAACTTATTTGTATATCATTTCATGATAATTTCACTAAATTATGTTTTTCGTTTTACCCGAATTAAAACATGAATTGTACGAAAACTAGAAATAGACAGACATGCAACTCAAATAAACCGTATAAAAATATATAACACCAGATGTGAGTGAACAAATTTTAAAAATTACTAACTTCTATTATACTTTATTTTTCAAAGTTAGGGATCCTGTAACACATTTTTAAAGTTTTTTTTTTCATAACTATAATTCTCAAATTGGGATTTAGCAATAATTTAAGTTGCAAAAAGCACTATTTGTAAAGATATAATTACCGAATTAACATTTCATGTTAATGAAGGAAGGTAATTAGATTTTGTTTCGTAACGTCTGAATCACAGTTTTCAATAAGCAATGAATGCATAATTATTAATGATCACATATAATGTGGACAAATATTTGTAGTACATATTGATTGAACATATTCTTCGATGTTTGAAAATTGTTTCCGAAGCATAATTATATGCATAAATTATATAAAGTTTCACTTAATGTGTTAACAACCAATTCAATGTGGCTTACTGCCATGATTCGGAGTGAAAACTACCAACACCACCACCATGGTAACAACCTTAATTACAACATACAGGATCTTTAAGTTCAACAGCAAACACAGTGTTTCGTGTTCTTCTTTTCCTGAAAAAAGCTTATATAATTGCATTCGAACAACTAAAAGGACCACTTAGACAGAAGCTATAATCTACCAACACTGACAAGGAAACAAAGTCGCTTGACATAATCGTTGACAAATTCTTTTTTTATCGCCAGCGTCACTTTATGTACCATCAATCATTGTGTATTTCAAAATCCATGACTAATTGGGCAATTAGTTTGAAGGCAATTTCTGCCTCAGAAATCCAGAACTCCCATATTATTTGTATTCTTTTAGAAATGGCCATAATGTGTTTTGATAACATTTTTATAATGGAATAAGAGCAATACAACAACTGGAAAAAAGTAGCGCTGAACATGCAGTGATGTGTTGTAAATGTATCAAAAGTCAACAAAAAAGTATTTTTTAACTACCGTACATACAATAATTCACTCAATATACAATTTTACACAGAGCAAAGTAAACAAGAGATAGTTTATGGTTTCGTCAAAAAACACTTCCTTGAGAAGAAAAAGGCTTAATGAGACGTTAAAAAATTTCATTGTGCCAATAAGTTCCAAGGGTAAGCTTGCGCTCAAGATATTTGTGTCCTCTATTTATGAACATTAAGTCCATTTTCTCACACCA
Organism: Ruditapes philippinarum; assembly: GCF_026571515.1. Lineage (NCBI taxonomy): Eukaryota > Metazoa > Mollusca > Bivalvia > Venerida > Veneridae > Ruditapes > Ruditapes philippinarum. Next base: position 2,247 of record NW_026857858.1, on the reverse strand, counting down.
ATAACATAAATACGCGCTTGATATTCAAAAACAGGTTAAGTTGTTTGATATTTCAACTGTTCTAAATTTTAATAAATGTCAGTTTCACTCAATAAAACAAAGTCAACAGAAATATCGAAAAGTTGCATGAATCGGTTTGAAATTTGGGAACGATATAATATGACATTAGCTACAAAAAACGTTCAAATTTAGTGTAGTTAATTGAGTAAATCTAAAAAATGCATGTCATACGTTAAAACTGTTAAGACAACAAAGCAAAAAACAAAATTTAAATCTTTTGTGAAAAAAAAAACAACACAAAAAACAAATATTACTTGATAAAGAAACTTATATTAAGTTTTGATGCTATAGCAAAACATAAAATTTGTGTGTAAATTTGTGAATTATTATTTAATAAATGACGCTAGTTAGCAATATATATAATGCACATATTAACCTAATTTTAAGTTTAAATGTAAAAATTTGGAATATGATGTACACTCGATTTTTATTTAAAAATTGAAATAAAGTCTGGAGTGTACTGGTAAATGAGTGCGACATACTACTACCGTTCCCATCGCCCCTGCACTATTGGCAATTAGCAGAAACAAGTAAGTAGCGAAAGCCTTAATGTAGAAACATTTTTGAATTTTAAGTCAAGTGCCTAAATACATTCTCGCAGACATTTCTAGGTTTTAAAACATTCTTAAAAATCTAATTTTATAAACTTTCTTTAAACATACAAACAAACAAACAGACAAAATATGTATAGTTTATATATGCTTGCTTAACCTACATTTCAGATTAACCTTATTTCGCTTTGCGAGGATTCATTTTATATATACGAGAGCTGTTCGAAAATAATTGCTTATTGTCCTCTTTCTCGTGATCCACGTGGGACACGATAAAAAACAATACATACCTGTATAGGGTAATTCAATACCTACATAATTCATAACCTACGAATAATTGCTAAACGGTATTTGAGTGCAAAGAAGGTTTTGTATGCAATTTTCTTCTCTGGTGAAGGAGTCGCAATAAAAGTGCCGGTGAAAAAGGGCAAAAGTATCACTGGGAAGTACTACAAAGACGTAGTACTTAAGAAACTGAATAAAGTATTATAAGAAACGACGCCCTGTCACTGGTTTTAAGCATATCCGTCTTCTACATGACAATGCCCCCGCACATACATGTACCTCCGCAATAGTTTTGGCGTTTTTGAAAAAAGAAAAAGTAACTGTTTTACCTTACCTACCATATAACCAGACCTTGCCCCATGTGATTTCTTTTTGTTTCCGAAATTGAAAACCTTCCTTCCTGCGCGGACATACAAGTCCCGACAGGCACTTGGATCTGCCATTTATCAGTACCTTATAACTGTGTCCAAATCAGCGTACAGTGAAGACGTTGACAGACATCGGTTTGAAAACTTTGAATTTTCTAGCCACCGGGAGTACTTCGAGGGCATGAAATGGACACTTTTGAGTTAACTTGACTACTTGAAGTATCCAAGAAAAAACTAGCAATACTTTCGAACATCCCTCATAATGTTTTAAATTGATTGGAAATAATGGGGCTAAGAGTAAGTTTTGCTACACCATTAACCGATTTAAACTATACAGCAGTGCTTATGCTGCTGACGTTCAAAAGCTTTGTATTCTAAGACGTAACTATGTTTTGTTTGTTGTTACATACAATTGTGGTGACACTTTTGTATCACTTTTATGTTTTCGTCTACGGTAAGTTTCTCCCTTTTCCTAAGATTTGTGTCAATTTTACAACCCATCTCCCCTTACCCCGTTCTGCTGCCCCCCTTCACCTTCATGCTTAATTGTTTTAATTATTTTTTATCTTTAACTTTTCTCTTAGGTTTCTATGTTTTCCTGTTTTATATTGACATACGGTACATAGTTTGTCCGTGTCCAATGTTGTGCGACTCAATTAATATAATGGAAGTACTAAATGAAGCAAATGAATTAATAAAGCAATATTGAGTGACATTTTGTAAACACAATACCAAGAATTGAATGTTTCTGTTTCTAACAATTTCAGTTGAAATTGATATTTTCTTGTAAATGTTGTAGTTAAATTGATTTGAGAGTCACTGTTTAATTTTTGAACCTGATAAACAGATAAAGGCTTATAAATCCGCCCTATGACAAATTTAAATATAAACGATGTTAAGTGACTGAAGTTTTATGACCCTTTATTAACAAAATTAAACATGACTACATGAAAAGAAGGAAACATTCGCTCCATATTATTAAC